>NW_013670039.1:82996-92069 GCF_000517525.1 Limulus polyphemus
AAATGTGCCTTTTGAGGAAGTGAGTAAGCGTCACGTCCTAAAAGAATACTAAGTGTTTATGAATATGATTTCAAACAAATTGGGTAAAAGATACTTCTTAAAGAATGTTGAAAACACCGATTTTACTCGTCAGTTTAAATACCAACGTGAAAAGAAAACAACAACAAAAAAACACACCTAGTAAAGCTTAAAGAAAGTAAGTTATAATGTTGTCCTGACTAGCATAAAAATAAATTGAATGCATCACACATTTTGGTGTAAATTAAATGTAAGGGACTCGTTATATTTTAATTTTTAGAAGGCGAAGCGGTTGTGCTCTAATTAGCAGCCTAATTCTTATTGTTTTATGTTACTGTATTGGAAAAACAGTTTTGTTTCACAACACACATTAGGGAGAACCCATTTGGAATCCATTAAAGTGAGTCAACTTTAAAAAAAAAATAACAGTATCTAGAATCGTTATTATTACAACCATTATATGATTATAAGTTTGCAAGCGATAACATCATATATATTGCTGTCAAGATTACTTAATAATGTGAAACGTTCTCTTTTGGTGTGAACTTTCTATTTATATAATTAATGACGTCTTGCAATATTTTTCTTAAATGGTTCACCCCATCGGCGCCTAAGGGGGTTTACTATGTGAAACGAATATCATACTAACATTTTTTAGGAAAAAACAACAACAAAAAATAAATAAACTCGCAATTAATTGATCCTCAGTATAAATCTTCAGAAATAGATAGTTTTCTTCAAAATTTATCCCCAAAATATTTCTCGGTATGGTTAATTTTTCTTGAAATATGATACATGCCCAATTTATCACTTTCAAGAGTGCTGAAAAGCAACAGATAAACCAACTTATTTCTAAGAAGATACTATAAAGTAACAGCTGTGATTTAATTCACATTTAATTGCTGTGATGTATGCTGTTCGTCCAAATATACTAAATTGTTCTTTTGTGTTTCCCAATTGTGTCATACCGTTTTTCTATTATTTCTTCTTCTTCCAGACACTTTTCAATCGACCGCCATTCCTTCATTTCTCGGCATATTGACTTGAAATTTGATAGTATTATACCTTGGTTCAATATTTATTTTTCTTTAGGCCATTTTAAAGATTTAATAAGGTCAAACGTAAAACAACCCAAAAATGTATATTATAGGCTCCCGTACGGTCATATTTATAGTAATTAAGATGAAAACTGGCACAAATACAATTTTTCATGCGCTCAACACAATGACTTTAAAAAGTTGGATTTTCCCATCTTGAGTCTTTTTAGGGGGACGGAGCTCACAAAAAAAGCATAATTTTGGGGGTTTTCGTCAATTACTCGACCGTGTTTTGACCAATTTACATGGGGTTTGGTGCAAAGCTACTTTTGCACACGTCCCACATATTGACTAACAAAAATGGTAGACTTCCATATTTTTAGTAATTATAGGCGGATCGAAATGGCACAAAAAGTATAATTTTAGGTTTTTTTTTGTTTTTTTTTGACAATCTCCGCCGTATTTCGGCCAATTTACATGTGATATGGTACGAATGTACTTTTTTTACATGTCCCAAACAGAGATATAGACAATTTTAGAATTTTTATCTTTTGCTCCATTTTTCAACAAAGAAAGCAAAATTTGCGGTTTTCGAGAATTATTCATGTGTATTGTTTGTATGTTTGTTTTTGAATTTCACGCAAAGCTACACGAGGGCTATCTACGCTAGCCGTCCCTAATTTAGCAGTGAAAGACTAGAGGGAAGGCAGCTAGCCATCACCACCCACCGCCAGCTCCTGGGCTGCTCTTTTACCAACGAATAATGGTATTGACGGTCACTTTATATCGCCCCCAAGGCTGAAAGGGCGAGTACGTTTGGTGGGACGGAGATTCGAACCCTCGACTCATAGATTGCGAGTCGAGCACCCTAACCACCTGGCCATGCGCTAAATAAGTAAGAGAACGAAAGTTATTCCTGTCATCTCGTATACATAAATCTTTTAAAGCTTCTGGCGCATAAGATAATGAATATTGTGCGAATTTAGCAATGTGTGGCTCATTCTCCCAGTTTGTCCGGCAAAACGGCTGTAAATGTTACATGTTGGTTTTATTTAACGGTTTGGCATGATGAACGAAACAGATACACTGAGTGCTCTTCTAACAGGTGACGGCCCGGCATGGCCAGGTGGTTAGGGTGCTCGGCTCGCAATCTGCGGTTCGCGGATTCGAATCCCCGTCACACTAAACATACTCGCCCTTTCAGCCGTGGGGGCGTTATAAAGTGAAGGTCAATCCCACTGTTCGTTGGTAAAAGAGTAGCCTAAGAGTTGGCGGTGGGTGGTGATGAATAGCTGCCTTCCCTCTAGTCTTACACTGCTAAATTAGAGACGGCTAGTGCAGATAGCCCTCGTGTAGCTTTGCGCGAAATTCAGAAAACAAATTGTCAATTTGCGAATGGTTGACAACATTTACAAGGAAACGGGGACTGACTGAACCTGGTAGAAATTTTCATTTTATTCTTTCGCCTTCATTAGATTTTTTGGAATAAAGTCATCCAAACATTCAGAAAAGATTAAGTTTGAACTTATGCTCGGAAAATATCTTAAAACTTGAACTATCATGTATGACAAACTAACACTAACAAAAAAATAGTTGTGAAGAAATTACAGTTGACAAATTTCCCCTTATTTATTTTGTCCCTATCTTCAAACATTTTCTCCAACATCTAATATATTCTCTTTAGAAAGTAAAAAAAAATCAGCAGAGTTCAATTTTCGAACATAAATAATCATAAACCCTAACTGTAACAAATTCAAGAACATAACTATATTTTATCAGTAGTATAACCATAACTTATGGGTTACAGAGACAACTTCTAAGAAAAGAAAAAAAATTACCTCTAGAAGGGTAAAACGGTTGATTGATTGGATGCTTATATCGATCGTGATTCTCCGAAGTTTTTTTCTGTTTTAGTCTCAGGTTTTCCTTGTAATAACTGGATTTTACTGTGGACATTTTTTATTTATATTAGATTTAATAAATTACAATAAAAGTCGTGTTCTTTTAAAATTATTCCCCAAAATGAGCCAGTAATTACAGTTTATATATTTGAAGTAATGTTATTGTTTAGCTGCATAGAGTAGTTATTGAGTAAATGTCCGAGTAGTAACAGTTTGTTTGTTTGTTTTGAATTTCGCGAAAAGCTACACGAGGGCTATCTGCGCTAGCCGTCCCTAATTTAGCAGTGTAAGACTAGAGGGAAGGCAGCTAGTCATCACCACCCACCGGCAACTCTTGGGTTACTCTTTTACCAACGAATAATGGGATTGACCGTCACATTATAACGCCCCCACGGCTGAAAGGGCGAGCATGTTTTGGTGGGACGGGGATTCGAACCCGCGACCCTCAGATTACGAGTCGAGCGCCCTAACCACCTGGCCATGCCGGGCCAAAGAGTAGTAACAGAAAAGGTAGCGATGGTCGGACAAACATGTACGAGTTGTTATTCTGGTCTGTATAAGTTGTTTTGAGCATCTATTAATCAAAACACACCTAAACACCTGTTTTGTATACAAGGGTGTGATTTTCTCTAAACAGACCAATGCTTTATTCAGACAGTTTCTCTATAATTGGTGTAGAGTCATGCCTCGTCACGTGCCAGAAGCTATCGAGCGTTAAATTGTTCGACTGTCCAGAAGTGGTACGAAGCAAATGGACATTGCCAGAACAGTAAGGTACCCCAAGTTTACTGTATCCAGAATCCTGAAACGTCATCGGATTACAGGAAACGTTGTTCCAGGAAAGTCTACTGGTAGACGCCAAACAACTAATGCCCGAGATGAATATGTTTTGATCAGATTAATATGTCAAGGTCGAAACAAGCCTTGTAACACCTTACGACAAGAATGACATGAACACATTCATTCCAGAAGAACAGTTAATAAGACACTGACCAAACAAGGATATTTTGCAAGTAGGGTTATCTGCAAACGAATCTTAACCAGAATTTGTCACCGTATTATTTGTACAAGACAGCATGTCAACTTACAGTTAGGACACTGGCGACATGTCATCTTTTTAGATGAGTCCTGTTTTCGGCTGGTTAAAGTTGATGGTAGGATTCATGTTCGTCGTTTGCCAGGAGAACACATGAGGGAAGACTGTCTTTTCCACAGGGAACACACAGAAAGTAGTGCAACAAATGATTGGGCAGCTATTCACCATGATGGAAACTACTCTTCATATCCTCCAGGGAAACATCAATGGCGCCTCCTACAGGCATCACATGGAAACGATATCTCTGCCATATGCTAGGGCAAGGTTTGGCAATAACTTTTTGTTTCAGGATGACAATGCCACTGCCAACGACCCTAAACCAGCTCCTGTGGCTGAGTTGCAGCGCCTTCTAGTGACAAGTTGGGATGAAATCACAGTGAATTACATCAATAACCTCATCGACAGCATGCCATGTCGCCTTGCGCGGATTATTGGAATACGAAGAGGACCAAAAAAAAAGCACTGAATGTTTAGTATGAACTGATATAAGGTTACAGACGCTATTTATAATTATTTAATGTTATGTTTTGTTATTATACATGTTTTGGTAAGGTTTTAGTTGTGCTAAGTGAAATGCTGAATTAAACATTTTTTACAGGTGTCTGATAAAATTGTTTGCTGTTCTAATAAATCGTTCGTGATGTCCATAGAATCTGTCTAATTATACAAGTTACATATGTAGATGTTTAATATAACACGTATTTCCCAGTTTTGACAGCACTAAGTGTATTTCTGTTCCATCTTGATAATAATGATCTTATTTATTACAAAATATGCAAACATTTTGGCCAAGACTGTATTATCCACTTTCGAGAACAACAAAAGTAACTTGAAGCAAAATCAACTTGATGGTCTTCTCGAACACGTGTTGTATGAAACCTCGACATATTTATAACAAAGAATGAGCTCAGAATAAATATTATAATACTACAAGCTGAGGCATCCCTCCTACGTCCGGGGGCATAACGACTGAATGTAGAACTTAAACTAATAAATCAAATCAAGAATTTGTATTAATATGCATAATTTATTTCATACATAATTTACTTTACAACTACTTTATTTCACACCTTCTTTATTCACACCTAGTTTATTCCACATCATAGAAATGGCGTTACAATTACTTTATTTGGCTTTATTACATTTACTAATCCTTCTCTACGGCCCCAATATTTGTTGACACTGTGAGTGCTTCTTGATAAACCACATCAAAAGTTCTTCCTCCTTCCTGGGCCAAGATAGAGATTTTCTTTGTGATCCTACCTTTGAACATCACCATAGAATTGACCATATGAAAAGCAAGGGGTTTTCATATGCAACCCTGCCATATTAAGGGTCTGACCTTGTGTTTTGGTTGCAACTTTTACTGTTAAAAATGTGAAATTTTTACATCTTTAATGAAAATATAAAGAAATTTTAGGTCCAGGACTGTGGAGTCATTAGCTAAACAATATATTTTTGCTGTGTGCGTAACCCAGAGTGGTAGGGACCGGGTAATAACGACCCTTTGACATACTTTTTGGTACTATATATCATCCTACCAAATTTGGTTGAAATTGGTCCAAATACCACGGAATAGTTCGCGGACAAACAATTTTTACTTTTATAAGTATAGACAAGAAGGTAAAAATCCATGGTATATTCATACACCATGCTCTTAACGGAACAGCTGGATTAACTGTCACTCTTATAGCATACTCACAGCTGAAAGTACAAAGCATATCTGACAGCCTCACGTGTCGACCACGTGATATTCAGTCCTATACATTAACACGTTCTCTCCTACCTGATAAAAATTGAGCCATTTCGTACTTGTCTAAAACTTTTGGGACTTTTTTTTGCTTACAAGCTCGCTAAGTGTTTAATTTTCACCTTAAGTTCTTTAACAGTCAACGAATTTGTGGTTAAAGATTCATTTTCTTCTGCTCGTGAAATCTCACAGCTATCTAATGCCGATTACTAAATAACGGCTGGTCTTGATGTGGTGTCAAACCTGCAAAAGGTCACGTGACATGTTCAAATTAGTATAATCTTAAGCTCATTGCCGACAACAAAAATAGGGCACGTTTATCATCTGCTTCGAACGAAGATTGTAACAACTGATAAACCGATTTTGTATCATGAGTATCATTCTTCTGATGGTCAATAAAGCTGCGAAATGACAGCGTTTGAAATTATTATTATTTGTTGTTGTTGTGTTACAGTTTACACGAGTAATGGAAGTACGTATTACCACGTATCACTTCAAGTATTATGTCTCCATATATATTAATTATACTGCTCTCGAGCGTGGGTTAATTTGGTTTTGAATTTCGCGCAAAGCTACTAGTGAGTTATCTGCGCTAGCCGTCTCTAATTTTGCAGTCATAGACTAGAGGGAAGGAAGCTAGTCAACACCACCCACCGCCAACTCTTAGGCTACTCTTTTACTGACGAATATTGAAATTTACCGTCACATGTTTGGTGGGATGGGGATTCGAACCCACGACCCTCAGATTGTGAATCGAGCACCCTAACTTTCTATATATGTTTATAATACTGCCCACACACACACATACATATAAACCACATTTGTGTTATTTTAAAGCTTGGTCAAAAGCAACAGTTAAGTTATTACATCGAAATAAGAAGAAGAATATTTAATAATTATTTGACAGAGTTCTCGACTGCAAAAGAAAAGACCACACACAAAACGCTCACTTTATTTAACAGAACGAGACAAACATTGCGAGTAAAAACAAAATAACATTAACAGTATCTCTTTTCAGGGTTAGTTCTCTGTGCGGTATAGCCAGGAGAGACGTCAGCACTGATAAACGATATTGAAGGAAAAAAAAAAAAGCAAGTCTACTCAAAGTCATTAGGTAAATCTAGCAGGAAAGGGGGGGGGGACCAGAGTTGTCAGCTAATCTATTTCCACACGTAACAAACATGTCAGAAACTCAAAATGAATTACCCAGTAAGTCCGTAAGGTGGAGCATGCACATGTATTTGACAAAAGCTTCGCTGTATTTGACACTTTCTAAAGGCAGAATTAGGGTAGTTGAAGGTTGGGCGTATGCGTTAAACCAGCACATGTTTTTACACACGTTTACACGTACAAAAATATTTTAAAGTTACACAACTCAGAAAATTACCAATAGGCTACATTATATCTTGAATTATTTTATAATATCTAGAAATCACACTTATATTTCTTCTGCACAGTAAAGTCGCTAGGCGTAGGCACAAGGTGCACGTGCCCCGATTCCATTTGACAGTGCCCCGAATCCCCAGTTGGTGTATTGAAAAAATTAGAATAGAAAACAATGACTAATATCACTCCGAAAATTCCAGCGTCCATGGGCTCGAGCCTCGAATTTCTAGCGACGTCTCTGCATTTGTAGTTGACAATTCCAACATTTATATAATGTTTTATATTTATATGTATTGCAAAGTACAGAATATAACAATAGTATATCATACGATGCTTTTCAATATTGCACAGTACCGAATATAACGATAGTATATTATACAATTTCATTATTTATTTATTTATTCAATGTTTTTTTTGGGTATATATTGAACAGTACAGAATATAACAATAGTATATTATACAATGATTTTCAATATTGCACAGTACCGAATATAACGATAGTATATTATACAATTTTATTATTTATTTATTTATTCAATGTTTTTTTTGGATATATATTGAACAGTACAGAATATAACAATACTATATCATACAATGATTTTCAAAATTGCACAGCACAGAATGTAACAATAAAATATTATACAATTTGATTATTTATTTATTTATTCAATGTTTTTGGGGTATATATTGAACAGTACAGAATATAACAATAGTATATTATACAATGTTTTTCCAATATCGCACAGCACAGAATGTAACAATAGTGTATTATAAAATGTTTTTCCTATATGCCAGTACAGAATATAACAATAGTATATTATACAATGTTTTTGCAATATCGCAAAGCACAGAATGTAACAATAGAATATTATATAATGTTTTTGCTATATTGCTCAATACAGAATATAACAATAGTATATTATACAATGTTTTTCCAATATCGCACAGCACAGAATGTAACAATAGTGTATTATAAAATGTTTTTTTTTTCATATATAAAACTAATATATTTTTGTCTTATAGTATAAATATTAATGACCATGCCCTGTTGGATATTTCGATTCTAAATTATTGTATATTACATTTATTACGTATTGTTTAATGTATATAAAAAAAAGTGTAACATTTGTATTTTTTTTTTATTTAACTTCAAACATATAGGTTTCTCTAGAAACGTATTAAATCTGCCCTTTACCGCTTGGGCTTGTAAATATGGCAAAAGAAGATTCGCTATTATTCAGTTATAAACTCAGAATAAGCGCTTCCAACGCCCCACCTTTCGTTAATTTACAAGCTTATCAAAATAATTTCAGAATTAAATTTTGATGCCTAGAAGAAACGGTCGAACTAGGAAAGCTGAAACTTCTTATACACAAACGGTTTATTCTAATATCATAAATATTTTTTTACAACGTGGTAATATTTGAAAATATAATACCGTTTAAGTCTGTTGTAAGAGAAATATAGTCACCATGTGTCGTTTCTTTCTTGGAGCTTTTTAATAATTATATTTTTACATTTCCATATGCTGTTTACTGAGTCGTGTGAAATGGAGGACGAAACCAAATTTATTTCAACGACGTGTGGTATAAACGCGACCAATATGCGGATGGTACTTTTTTACCACTTGGGTAATTTTTGATAATTGTTGTACAATGGTACGTCGCTCGCCTCTCTCCGGATCGGGATTTAGGTCATTTTCGACCTGGGAGGGTCAGGTTCAAGTAGACCTCTTCCTCCCTTCTGTGCGGTTGTTGTTGATTTCTTCTGTGGTTCAGGTTTTTTTATGTTAGGCTGGTTTGTTATGGGGTTAATGTATTTCTGTTAGTACTTTCCTTTTCAGTTCCATGTCCGTTTTATGTTATCAATTTATATGTGTGTATTG
>NW_013670039.1:92961-93613 GCF_000517525.1 Limulus polyphemus
CATCGTGTAGCTTTGTGCTTAACTTCAAACGAAAGGAAACCGAGTAATTTCGTCGTTCTTCAGTTTAGCCTAGCTATATGAACTCAGCAATGCGCAGAAGGCATTAAAGGGGCAGAAGCGCATTGAAAATAAAGGGCACTTTTGAAGCATCGCAAAACTAGACTATTTTGGAGGGGTGGATGGGTGGAGATGTTAGGGAAGACTGTGAGAACTACAGGTTGGAGATGATACACATAAGGTAATCAGGCGGGTCTTTTAGTAGTCGTGGACATTTTTTATAATTGAAAAAAAGCACTTTTGGAGCAGAAAGCCAGGGGGCTTGACCCCACCCCGCCACTCCTCATCCAGTGCATTTGATTGTATGAGTTACTACCATGTGTTCTCGGTGCCGTGATCTGTCATCTGTATGCTAAAAGTTCTTCAAGAATGTCTCTCCTTAGTGGTTAAAGAAATAGCCGTGAAAAGTACTTAATCTATAAATTAAATAACTTATCATTATGGAAAATATGCGAAATTATACCAAAGTTTCTAATCGCTTATCAATTACAGTAGTGTTACGTCTCCGTACGTTAGTTAATTTTCCGTTAAACTATTACCGAAGAAACTTTACCGATACGAGTCCTTTCTTAAATAAAACTGGTTTATTCTTTCT
>NW_013670040.1:0-20482 GCF_000517525.1 Limulus polyphemus
GATATAGGGTAGTCTGGTATATAAAAGAGGGTGACAACGTGACGGTAATGTGTGTGTAGGTAATGAGTAATTGAACTGCAGTCAGAGAGAGACGTATTGTTGAAGTGAATTATAGTTTGTTTTACCGTGATTGTTGAAATTAAGTGTATCGTAAAGTTATATTCGGAAAGAATAAACCAGTTTTATTAAGTAAGGATTTGTGTCGCTAAAGTTTCGTCAGAACAAAGTTACGGAAAGTTAATTAACAAACGGAGACGTAACAATATGTTATTTAGAGATTCAGCAAAAAAAACCTCTTAAAACACTATTACTATATTACTTGTATAAATATCGTAATTTTTGTTATTGTTAAAGCTCATTAAAAATATCGTAAGCTATTTAATTAGTATAGTTTCACAAAAAATAATCACAAAAATTCATAAATTTTTAATAATAATATTTCTTTAACCCCTTGTACATTTTGTTCTCATTAACTCTAGTTAAAAATGTTAATGTTCTTTTTAATTAATTTTAAATTATTTTGAGAATACAGCAGTTAACTCGGATTAATGTCTTTAGATTTATGCAGTTATACACCAAGTTGTTGATTATAGGCTGGTCTTACATTTGTTTGTCCTGTTGCTATAGTGTCCAGCAGCTATTAGCAACCTTATATCCACTTCATTCATGTTAAATAATTGGTGTAAAAATGATACATAATAACTGACTAAAGTAAAAATAAATAAATATCTGTATACAATAATTAAACAGGTCTCTATCGAGCAGTTACCTCCCTGTGTTTTGTGGTTCGAAATGAAGGATGGTACCACGCTACGTGGACTGCGCAGTAACAAACGTGTGCGACAAGAATCAATGATTGAAGAGAGGAGAGCCTGTGCTTTGGCCTGTGCTAAAACCTCCTCTGGCGTCTAACAGTAACCATTGAATGGTTCTTGTTCGAGATACTGTACAATCAAAAACAGTCTTTTAGCTAGGCTCTTTTCTTTGAATATATTTAGTAGTTAATTTAATGTATCAAGGTTTGTGACCTAGTTTTACCTGATGTATACCTTAACCTTCGAAACCTTTTTTTTTTTCGGGTGAGTTTGGTGGTCATACATCATGTAACCATTTTGTGTGGACAAATGACATAGACTGCATGAGATACCGCTAATTAATTGTATACCACTGACATGGACATAAATGTCTTGTATATCATTCTGATAAATCATTTAATTTCTAAAATGTTTATATGTGTGATCATATCATTAGATAATTACGAACACGGGATTAATAAAGGGACCGTCAAAAAGAAAAATCTATATTATTTTGAATATTACCCACTTAGTAATAATAACAATTGTGATACATAAAATTTGAGAAAGCTATAATCTAATTCAATACCGTTCTGCTTCTACTAAGAAAGTGTTCTTTATTTGACATAAACATGTTGACACGAGTACAACAGGGCGGAGCCAACTGGGCAGTTTTTCTGTGAAAGCTATTTATAATATGGGTTAACTAATCTTGGAGAAATCAAATATTTGCATTACTGGTTAATTTTCTTAAAAAAAAAGAGATAATAATAAATCACAGAAGACAAATTTTAGTAACTTCCCGAGGGGTATTCCGATGACGCCAACAAACAAATCGGTTTTGATTGATATGACGTACAGAATATTTCCTTCCCAAAAGAACCAATCATTTGTATAGGTACTTTGGTCCTGACCAATCAGAAGCATATCTAATCACATGGTTTTTGTTGACGTTAAGAGCCGGCTACGTGTAATCAACAAAAGGAGAACAGAAGTGAACGGTGAGAGACTAGTTAATTAGACCAGGTTAATCTACTGAAGGATTGTCAGTTTCATTCGTTTGAATCATATGGTATTTACAATGTAGAAAATCGTTCAAGTTTTGGTTACACTAGTTTAGGAATTTAACAGGAAAATGTCAACCGGAAAACGTCTTGCAAAGCGATCTATCTTAGGCACGAGAGTCAGTGTTCCACTCGAGGACGGGCTATATTATCCGGGTGTTATTCGAGCTACCAAAGCGGATGAGCGTAACCAAGAAAATATTTATTGCGTCCAACTTGAAAACAAAGAAAATCGAGAGTTTTTGTTTCATGAACTAATTGGACCAGGTTTCCAGAGTATTTTTCGAGTAAAACTGAAAAAAGGACAGAGAGTTTTTGTGACTTATAAAGGCCGAGAGGTCGCAGGGTTAGTTGATCATCATAGGCCTAACTTGGATCAGGTAATGATTACAGTAGAGCCTTCATCTCCAAATCCCCATGTTACTAAGCCTACATTACTAAAAAAGAAACTGGAAGAAGTTCGTTTGCTTGAGAGCCGGAAATCTGCACGACTACAAGATTTAGATACTGATTATTCAAGACTTGCTGAGGGTCAGTTCGAAATTAGACGACGACCTCCATCTCTAACCATTGAAGTTCCAACATTACAAAGGTAAACACTTGTTATTTAAATTTAATATAAAAGTAAGTTCAGTAATGTTACTTTTTATGTCGACATATTTTCGACCCAGTATAAGTAAAACCATTTATCTCTTGGTTTTGATATTTTTACCGGAGGACAGTGTGTGAAAATGTTATGTGAACAATAAACAGTAAAACACGGCCCGATAGGTAAGAAAGGTCCAATATCGTATATGATAAATTTCCCGTTATAAAAAACGCTTTCAAAAATCAATAACCATGAATTATTGTTTCTTAAATTAATTTCCCCTGTCTTCATTAGGAAGTTTATAGGCATATTGTGAGCAGGATTTGTCTGTAGTTTTAGTTTCACGAAAATGAATTTTACTTAAATATCTTTGAAATTTTGAGAATATTTTCATTAAGTCACAGAAACCATTAGAAAGATATTTGAAATTTTCATAAAACTTCTTGACGGAAAATTACCCAAACTTACCATTTTTCATAAGCTGAAATTCACCAAAACACTTTAAGAAATTGCTTAAATTTATCACGAGTAAAAAATACAAAATCACGTGGCTAATGTCAGAGGAAACAACTAAATTTGGTAAACATTTTGGAACAGCAGATTCTCTTCTGCTAGAATCCTCGTTTTGATGATGATGTTTTGTTGGAAATGTGTAATTAAGAAAAAGATTTTCCCAACACTATAAACTTTTCTTACCAGGAGGTTTTTTACATGTGCGAAATTAAATTTGTTTGTTCTTACTCCAAATTTTCTGTTCATCTTTGGTCTTTTTTACATGAATGTATACACGTTTTCTAATAAAAGTATTACCTTTGTTATGATTTTTAACCGAACAACACTCGTAAAACACAGGATTTCACATTATTTTATTTCAAGTTACAGCTTTTACAGTAATGAATATTATCTATCAGAATAGGTACGACGTTTCAATCACTGGTACGATCATTCTCAAGTACACAAATTTTTACAGTAAAGAAGGTTTATCTTGTGAGAATGATCGTACCAGTGATCGGTGTTCCAAAAATAATCTTCCTTGCTGTAGCTTGTAATAAAATAATACATAGTAAGTAAACTCAAAATGAAACTAGTATTTCACATTGTTGCAAAACAAAATTTTGTTATTGGTTTTTGTAAACAATATTTTTATATTTCTATCTGATGAAGAATACTAAATTTACATAATTTAAATGTTATATTCAAAGAACTAACATGTTTTTGCAGGTCATAACATGTACCGGCAAAAGTGACAGTTTAGTTGTGTGTGTGTGCACACATCCCATAGTTATCGCTAACCTATACATGGCTTGTAGGCTGAAACTGGTTAGCTTGACACTCTCCACACCAGCTGATCGCAAGCACCGGGAGAGTTCATTAGTATTATGGGTAGAGTTGCAACTCGACAATCACTAGCCGTTTAGTTTTTATTCAGATAACTGAGTCTGCACCAACGTGTAATAAAAAAAAATAGAAAAATTAGTGTTAAGGTTTCTTACTGAGGACTTGCATAATATATACAGTTGCCTATGGTTTTCTAAGCTTGATATTTTTATGGTATAAACATCATAGTTCAAAGGTCAAACCAAGATTTAAGGTCAAGATAGTTCTACTCCCACTGTCCCATCTCCTATTCGATGAATTGCATAACAATTTTAACACAGTTATGTGTACTTATCAAAAGTTGTCAGAATAAATAGGTTAAAGGACTGGTGGGTTCCCGCTTGTCTTGCCCTGGAACACAAGGCAAAACGGATGGATCTGTTGATGCACGTGAACATAACACACATATACAAACATATAAAAAAAGTCATAGTTGGCCTGTTTTCTTTAAGCATCCTATCAAACAAAAAAAAAAAAAAAAAAAAGGCTTAAGTTTCCAATATTTTATCAGCCTGTTAAGTGCTTGTAAGTTAACAGTTTTTTTGTTTGTTTTGTTTTTTAAACGTGTACTTAGAAAGTTAAAACCGACAGATTCTGTTTAAGTCTTAGCTATTTAACTGTCAGTTTTGTTTATGTTTTGGCCTTTTTTAACCGAAGAGCTTCGTAAACGCAGAAGATTAATTTTTATGTGTGTGTGTGTACGAAAATGTATATAACATGTCAGTAATAAAAAAAATAATAATAGTGATCAACAAACAGCAGCTGCCCGTGAGATATAGCTCTTTTACAACAGATTTTATCGCTGGACTGATTCCTTTTTATTATTTGGTAAAACTAATAAAGTCAATGTTTACCATTAACAAAGGATACTATTCATAAATAGATAGTTCACTAAATCATTAGTTAAAAGCGTTAAATAATGTGCAATCACAATTCTGGTTAACGAAACAAAATCATCTTGTTTACTATCTAAACTGTCCACTTACCAAATATTTTTGGTACGTTAGGATGACCTCTTGTCCTTTATCGTCACTTGTTGTCTTGTCACTGGGGGGGAGTTCTTCGGTAGATGTTCGAGAGAATTCACTGGTGGTTTTATTTGTGGTAATACTCTGGAAGTTTCTCGACAGGAAGCTAAGATTAGGTTGACTTAATCTCTGGTAAAGTATTTTCTAAAACTGAATATTTGGCTGTTCTCCTGTCAACGTCCATCCAGGGATGATCACAACTTTTGGTTTGGACCACCCATTCTTCTGAATTCTGCTATGTTGTATGTATTCCATGACTTTGTACACTATGGTATCATGAATTGGTCATGTGTCAACTAATCTACCATTTAACGCGGAGCATCCAGTGCGAGTCTTTCCACATCTTTCGCATGTTCGACTAATATGTTGTCTTTCCTCATTACCCTGCTCTGAAACTTAGTTTTGGAAACTCCTTGCTGGTGTACTATTCCAAAGTTGTTTGATAAGGTAGTCACCAATGTTTAATAATTGTTACTCTCTCAGTTGGCAGATTGATTAATGCTGTTAAGGTTGGTCCTTTGGCAGCAAGATGAATAGTGTGTTGTTCACTATTCCATTCATTCACTTTGGTACCTTTCTTGATTGGATGGAGCTATTCAACTAGCCTGCTAAGATGTAAAACTGGATGAGGTAGTGATATAGCTGGATTAATCCAGGAAGGTTCCACATTCCTCAGTGGCACAGTAATGACTTCTACCAGATTGGTTGTATTCAGTATTTTGAGTTAATGGTGTTCGGGGCTTAAATTCTCGAGCTGGTGTCAATAGTTTAGTCCATGCATTTAGAAATTGGTTTTCCTTATGTTTTATTCTGTCATTGATGTTCTTTTCTGCACATTATACGTGTTTTATATACTTTTATATATTCTATTTTTATTACTTCTTCAACTTCACGTATCCAGTAGTTTCTTCAATCAAATTTATTTTTGTTCTTAATTCTTCTTTAAGCCTTACACCCTTTTCTTGTCATTTCTCTCTTAAATTCCTATCTCTTTCATGGTATTCTTTTAATTTTATTTCTCGCTCTGACCCATAGTGGGTCAACAGTAAGTTCATGGAGTTAAAATGCAAAATTTCAAGATTAAATTCCTCACAGTTGACAGAATGTAAATAGCCCATTATGTAGCTTTGCACTAAAACAAACAAACCCTATCTCAGTCTTCTGATTTTCTCTATCATTCTTCCTGGTCTTTTTAATTTTTTCCCACTGTTTCATCATTTTCAATAGATGCATGATCTTGTTTCATACACATGTCATCATTATCTTGATGTTCGTTCTTGACTGTATTTTATTTTTAACAACATTATTCCATTCCTGACATCAGTGTTATAATGGATATTATCATTTGACTGGTTATTTTTTATTATTAGGTAAAAATAATACAAAGCCCAGCCCACTTAACGATAACGAAAGCGATTTGTTTCTTTAATTGTTCTAAAAGCTACCGCCAACTCACGAATAAAACTAAATAGTTACCTAATTGTAAACTTTCTACCTTGTTTAAACACAAGTTAAAATATTACATTGCTGAACTGATTTACTAACAAATTCACTGATTGATTCTACAACTGATTAACCCACTAATTAACTGACTAAATCACTCATATTGATATTTTTATACAATATTTTCCCCTCAAATCTCACGAAATTTCGAGACTTCTCGTCCAGTCTAGACATTAGAAAATTTCTAGGCTTCACACGTCATCACTCCCTTTTGCCAAAACTCCCTCTACCAAACAGTACAAAACGTCTAAATTAGAATATTAAAACATAGTTCACAACAGTACTTTAGAAGTAAGAAAATTAGGGCTGGAAGGTGATTTGGTTTTACAAGTGGCAATTCCACTTGACCTTGGAATTTTTGATTAACCTCTGACCGGCGATTTTACGATATAGCATCAATTTATTAGCTGGCGTCAGACTCACTGAACCTATGGATGAAACTACAATATTACGAAGTCAGAGGAAAGTTTGTTTTCGTTATGAATAGCTGCAAAGACTTACGATAAAAAAAGAACCTAAAGTTTTGTATTCAGTTGTCGTTAGTCAGGAAAAACATTATGTAAAATGGTTTTATTGGTTTGTCTTGAATTTCGCACAAAGCTACACGAGGGCTATCTGCGCTAGCGGTCCCTAATTTAGCAGTGTAAGACTAGAGGGAAGGCAGCTAGTCATCGAATAGTGGGATTGACCGTCACACAATAACGCCCCCACGGCTGAAAGGGCGAGCATGTTTGGTGTGACGGGGATTTTCGAACCCGCGACCCTCAGATTGCGAGTCGAGCGCCCTAACCACCTGGCCATGCCAGGCCTTTTTATCTGCCCGCCACGGGTATCGAAACCCGGTTTCTAGCATTGTAAGTCCGCAGACATACCGCTGTGCCATTGGGGGGGGCATGTAAAATGGAATGAACTCCATGAATCGACAGTTTATTATGAAAGTTTATATGAAAAGGCTGAACTTAAATTTTTAAGTGCTGACATCACATTAACGAATTTTGAAATTATCAGAAAGTTAACTTGAATGAAAACCTGTTAATCTTTTATATTTCTTTCACTTTTTCGTCATATAATGGAATACTGAAGTGACCACATATGCTAACTAAATATTTACTCCTGTTATCTCTGCTTGAAAATATGTGACTTGTTTAGTGAACGGACTGTAAAAAGGGTGGGATTTTTAAGGGTATAACAGTGATGTACCGGAAAGAGAAGAAGACCATGACTTGCACGGAAATTACTAAAGTTTCGTGAATTTTTCATAATCACTATTTAAACGTTGCTAAAACCAGGTTTCGATACCCGTGGTGGGCAGAGAACAACTGTCCCATTGTACAGCTTTGTGTTTGACTTCAAACAAACAAGTAAACGTTGTTTAGCTTCGTATTACTGAGGATAACACGTGAAAAAAAAAGCTACAAAAAAGAATATTTCCCAGAATTATTGTGCTACAACATTCATGTTCATATTTAATACATTTCGGTACCCTATATTAATTCAAACTGTATGTCCATCTAACTTCCTTAGAATTATAAAACTAGCAGGACCAGGTTTACCTGATTTCCAGAGTGCAAAACTGGGGCTTTTTTTTTTCCTTCTCTAAAACAGTTGCCTCCAGTGGCACAGCGGTATGTCTGCGGACTTACAACGCTAGAAACCGGGTTTCGATACCCGTGGTGGGCAGAGCACAGATAGCCCATTGTGTAGCTTTGTGCATAACTACAAACAAACCTAAAACAGTTCAACTGACAATAACACACTTTTTACATTTGCTAAATAATCTGATGTTTATTACATCGCATTTTGTTTACAAACTTTGTTTAAAGCTTATATAGTTAAAAAATAATAACAAATACAAAAAAAAAACGCTTTTAAGTTGTTTTCAAACTACTCAAAAGAAAAACGTTCCTTTTTGATGGGAGTCTCAAAAAGAGGTTTTCGAGGTTGCTGACCCCGAATATCCCGTGGCACCATGTTTGAAACTGTTTTCATACCCCCACTCAAAGGGATCTGGGAACGTGCTAATAAAGCCTCAGATCCTCATGGGGTAATTAGATTAATCTTTTCCAGGAATAAATAGTTCACATTGTGAAGGGGGAGGAAGAGGTGCACCTGACTCTCCCAGGTCTACAAACCAACAAGACCTACAACCTGATCAAGAACGTTTAAATACACAAGCTAACAGGAGTAAACTTAGCACGAATGCTCATGTACCACTGGCGAGTGCCTTTACTTTTTATTTTATTTTTTCGTGGAATAGCTGTAGAAGTAATTGGACACAATAAAGGAGATTGGGAGTTTCATATAGTAGAAATTTTAGGGTGGTTTCATTTCTACTTTAGGAACTATAATAACTTTTAAGGGTAACTGCCTTCCCACAACTGGCTGCAGACATTGTGGATGTAAGCACTCAACTCCATACCTTTAACTGATATTCCATGTTAGCTGGCTAGTTTAACATCAGCATTCTGATTTTGTCTGGTAGCTGGGATATTCCCAACACATTTGGGAGCTATTACCACAGGCATTATCCTCTATGACTTTAATTAAGGTGACAACTAGGACTGACAATGGAATAGTTACTAAAATCTTCTTACTGCTTATTTTATATTAATTTCATTAGGTTTATAGTGCTGATTTTAATCGCCTATTTATAATTAATGTAATTAATAGTATTGAAGATATATATATACCCCCCCACACCCCTTACTTTGAGATTTACTCTAGTATGGCTATGTTTGTTGTTAAATGCAAAGTTACACGATGAGCTAGCTATCTGTGTTGTTCCCACCACGGGTATCGATACCCGGTTTTATCATTTTAAGCCGTCAAGACTTATCGCTGAGCTAGTGGGGGGTCTCTAGTATAGCAGATTTTTAAGAATACATATTTTAACTGAAAAGAACCAAATTAAATGTTTCAAAATTTGTGATGAGCCCCAAGGTTCACAATTTTTACCATTTGTTGTGGTACAGTCAGTGATAAACCATTAAATATCCTTACGTAAAGGTAACTAACTACATGACCATTTATTCACTTATCTGATAATGATTCAGTATCATCATGGGTAAAAATGTAATGACAGTCATTTGGTTACTAACAAGAGAAAAGTGGTGCTAAATTTCTACTACACTGTTAAATAGAAATCACATTTTTTTTTTCAGCTGTGATAATTTTTGATGTTGTTGCTTTCCTTTGTGTAATTGTAATGTTCTGTAAATTTTGTGATTATCACGAATGTGTGGAGCATAGTACGAGAAAAGAAAACTTTCACTCGTACCACCAGTCAAGTTCCAATAGTCATTTCTTATATTTAAAGAATGATTTCGGCGGATAAATGTCCTTCAAAAATATCTATTGTCGATTTTTGGCATGAAAATCGTGTAAAAAAAATTAAAGAGTGGAATAATCTCAAAATATATTTCCCTACAAAACATTAGAACAATGGAATATTCAACCAAAATGACACAGTTTAATATTCAGTTGTTGATAGATATATTAAATTTTTAACACAATATATTCAATGGTTATATGTAAATTTCTATCTACTTAACAGTGTTGTATGACAATATCTAAATCTTACAGACACACGACAAAGCATAATGTTACACCTGTCAATCAAATCGTATAAATCTGTGTATTTTGTAGTATTGTATGTATGTTGATTTTCTCCAGGGGATTAAATATAATGTTTGGTTTAACAACAGTTTTCGTCTTTTAAGTGTATCTGTATTTCTAAATAATCAAAATAACGATTATTTGTTTTTAACGTCAATCCAGCGGACGAAAAAGGCGACCAAGTTCAACAGACGACGGTGACGTCATGAATGATTGTTCCGCTGCTATGGTGCTCATGAGTTTATCTTGCAGTCCGAAGTCCCCTCGCCGTTCTGACTCAGGTAAAAGTAGCATGTTTGTCAGAGAAATTCAACGGTTTTTCAACGTAAATGAAAACTTCTGTGCTCCTTGCAGTTTTAACTCCCTATAGCTAATGTTATTCAAACACTACATACAAAAATTACCTTTGTCTCATGAACTTTAGACAAAATAAGAGAATCGTGTAAATTATTCGGATCCGTGAGGATAACTAAACATTGTTTAAATTAAAGAAATCTCGGTGATGTGTTATTTACACAAGTTATTTTAAAATGGTAAGAAATTTTCATGTGACAGTTTAAGCTAGTGATATTTATATCAGTTAATGAGTTATGAATTAGTAAATGAATTTTTTTAGCAATAATAATAGGTAACCTTGTACGTATTTTGGTTAAATTCACCTCACTGGCACTGATTTCTTTGGAAGAATACTAAGCACAGTTTTGTATTCAGTGTGTCCTTAATTCCCATTGTAGGCCTACAATAATATTTTTACCAACCTATTTGAAAACCGGTTTTGAATGTCATACAAACTTAGTTCGAGGCAGGCTGAATAGAGATTTTATGTTTTAAATTTGCGAGATTCGTTAGGCGAATGCACACACACATACAGAGACACAAACACGCATGTGTTTATTTAACTGTGTAGCCTTGGGTATTCCTAGTCATGTTGATGTTGCTTCGTGTGTCCAATTGATAACCTTGAGTTCCTTCAGCAGTTAGCAGTTGATAAAGTCAAGTGCTCAGTGTTAGAGATAGATAATATAAGTTTAAGTAGATTTGAACTGGTAAGCAAAATTACCAGCGAATTACAAACAACATATAAATTACTAAGGTATATTCTCTCCATTGAACAGAGAAAAGTCTGAGCGCTACAGCTTGGTTGATTCCAAGCATACAACGAAGATGGACCCCCAAAAATTCAATATTTGCGCTTAATTTAATATTGAATATTTGTATGAGAATTTCATAAGGTCTCAAAATAATTGTGAGGGGGGAAAAAATGTGTTAAATTCGAAGAATATGTGAATTTTAAGTGGACTTCGTGTTAAAGTTAAACATTCAAAAAAGCTGGATTTTGCATCATTTATCCGAATGTATTCCGGACCTTCTTGGACAAAAATTTAAATACAGAAATTTGAAGATCCCGATTCATATAGTATATCATGAAAATCTAGGTGTAATAGTTTTATAGAAAATATACATATTACAGTATTTTTTCTAGAAACAAAGCAAAACAAAGTAATGTATATAAAAAAAAACAGAAATTCTTTTGTGACAGAAAATAAAAACGTGTCATTAGCTTATCTGATTTGTATACCGTAATTAGAACTTAGCTTCATAATAGGGGAATGTAATTAGACCCGGGATAAATATGTTTGTTTGTAATTAAGCACAAAACTACACGATGGGTTACCACAGGTATCGAAACCCGGATTCTAGCGTTTATGTTTGTATAACTATCTGGCGAAATGAAGACATAAAACTATAAGCTGAGGGTTGGTTTTAATTGATGAATTACACCTTAACCTCAACTTTTGAAAAGCGGACAAGTGAACTAAAGATCCACTCCAGTTGATGCTTCTCCATTTGTGTGGATAATCGCAATAGAGGCCTCCAGGAAAACGGGTCTTTAAAATCTTTTCTCGTCATCTTCATACAGTGGGGTTATGGCAGTATGCCATTAATCATGTTTTTTGCTAAGGGCAAGGTAACGCAAGGGTACAGAATAATCCTTTCTGTTATGTATAGGAGTCTGCTGATTGGCTCCTGTACACACAGCTAAAAAAAAATAATAATAAGGGGAAAAATACCTTACCCACAGGCTATATATAATTTGCCCCTTTTGTTGTAGTCACTGGAGTGTATGTGAGGTTAAAGTTCCAAGACTCCACAGTTACGCTTCTCACGTGACGAGAATTGTAATATTTCCTTACACGTTGTGAGTAATGCAGAACAGCCTGAAATTTTGGCTGGAAGTTGGAAAACTTGAGCTGTGGGGGAATGAGACTTTACGCTTGTTAAAGACAAAACCGGCAGTGTGGGTATCGAGAATACGGGGGAAAAATTTTCCCTTTTTTCTGTTTACCTCATAGCAGAGCAAGTTTTTGTTTGATTTTTGTGTAATTGTAACTAGGAAGGTGTAGTTTCGTATGTATATTATGGCGGTATGTCTGCGGACTTACAACGCTAGAAACCGGGTTTCGATACCCGTGGTGGGCAGAGCACGGATAGCCCATTGTGTAGCTTTGTGCATAAACTCAAACAAACAATGCATATTATGTTCGGAGGTAACTTTGATTGGCTCACTTTTTCCCGTCTTTATTTTTTCTTATCTGTATATTTACTTTAGAAGAAGCTGATTGAATTTTTATAACCTTCCAGTGATTCCAGATTTTTACGAGTCCATATATCGACGTTTTAATTCTATTAAATAATCGCACTGTGTGGATTTGATTTGCAGCTTCCCATCTACCGCACACATAATTGTCATACTATATATATTTTAATATTTTAAATAACTTTTCATTTACAACTGACCCACGGTCATTAGTGAATAAAATACCAGTTTATGCCCATCTGTGCATTGTTTGCGTATACGGTGTCGTTACGAGCAAAATATTTTCAATTATTCATAGATCCTTGTCATTGTAGGTGGCGTTGTTTTAAGAAAGGCTATTAAATGGCGCTTACATGAAATTATTCCTTCAAGTCATGCGTGTTTACATGTTGGGGCGTCCGTTGCCATGGGCCATTTCGTGTTAGTCTGACAGTTTTATTATGAGAGAGAAAAAAAAAAAGCTGTAATATCGTATATTTTTTGTTCTATACATGTTATATAGTTTGTAAAAGCAGCTATCTATCACAGAATATTTCGTCACGTTCGCAAGGGCGAGTTCAGGGAAGGGCGTTTGTTGATCCAGAGCCGCACATCGACCCCGGTAAACAGTGCGAAGGGTTTCCGTTTTCTCCCGAACACTTGTTTACAGAATTAAATTTGCAATTGTTCAGAAACCGTATTAGAAATTTATATGATAAGCCGACTTTAGTATGAGGATGATAATTTCCGGTGGCTAGTTCATACAGTTGAGATCGTTAAAATTAGATATGTGTTTAAATCAACGACCGTGACTCATACTATTCATGTTATTAATAACTTATCGTCAACTATAAAGAGCAGAACTAAATGAAACCTGACGTGAAAAATAAATCGATTAAAAAAACACAATGTCATCAGTCAACATATAAGAAAACTACAGCCTATAACAATTAGAAACCATTGCATCACCAGTTGTTTAAGTATCTTCGCAGTTATCACTTTTAGCCGGAATCAAAAATGCCTCACGAGATTCCGCCAGCCTGAGAATCACGGCCCTAAATCTATATATACGTATGGTAAGCTAACAATACAAAATAATCCGTACAACTGTTAACACGTTCGTCCTAAATCTATATATACGTATGGTAAACTAACAGCATAAAATAAACTGTACAACTGTTAACACGTTCGTCCTAAATCTATATATACGTATGGTAAACTAACAGCATAAAATAATATTTACAACTGTTAACACATTAGTCCTAAATCTATATATACGTATGGTAAACTAACATCATAAAATAAGCTGTACAACTGTTAACACGTTAGTCCTAAATCTATATATACGTATGGTAAACTAACAGCATAAAATAAGCTGTACAACTGTTAACACGTTAGTCCTAAATCTATATATACGTATGGTAAACTAACAGCATAAAATAATATTTACAACTGTTAACACATTAGTCCTAAATCTATATATACGTATGGTAAACTAACAGCATAAAATAATATTTACAACTGTTAAATAATTTAATAATAAACCTAACCGTTCAAAATTCTGTTATGATTCTGTATTTTCACCTATGACTAGAAATCATTTAAAACAAGTTGGTATTGATTACCTTAGCAAAAGTATTGATTACCCTGATTAGTTTATAAGAAATGGGGGGAGGGGAATATCTGAGCCTGCATTTGCAAAGTATACGGGAAATTACTTGAGAAGGTTCTTGTTGTGAGCATTGTGTGTTAATATTAATAATAATTAGCATACTTTTTGTGTTAACCTGGTAATTTAGTGTATAATTACATCAGTGGATTAAATCAATATATATCACATAATTAAAAGCCATAATGCGGTTTAAATGTAAACAATTTTACACGTCATGAACTTTGATTTAATTCGAGATTCGTATGGTGAGTTTAAAAGCCAATCTATGGTACTGTACTAAAAACTGTTATAAACAGAAATGTTGCCAGTCTTCATTTCCTTGCATAACCTATCGATATACTGGCTGGTCTGTGTGAGCAGTTTGTTTTAAAGTTATCTGTATCACTATACTTGGTTGTCATATCGTTCACCACTTCCCAGTACTCGGTTTCTTTTACCAAACGTAGCAGTTGTTTTCAGTCTGTTGTCCGGGCTACTCCTTACTAGCTACTTCTCTGTAGTTCAGTGGTTTTCAATCTGTTGTCCGGGCTACTCCTTACCAGCTACTTCCCTGTAGTTCAGTGGTTCTCAATCTGTTGTCCGGGCTACTCCTTACTAGCTACTTCTCTGTAGTTCAGTGGTTTTCAGTCTGTGGTTCGGGCTACTCCTTACTAGCTACTTCCCTGTAGTTCTGTGGTTTTCAATCTGTGGAGCGAGGGACTCCTTACTAGCTACTTCCCTGTATTTCAGTGTTTTCAGTCTATGGTGCGAGGGACTCCTTCGGGTGATCCGTCAAAAGATTGGATAATTATGGAGAGAGAACGGTAACATGTTCTATAGGTCCGTTTGTGGTCCACAAAGATAAAAAAGTCAGGTTATTTGGAGAGAAAAAATCTGAGCAAATCAGGGACGGTACACGGATAGACTTTGTGTTAAAATTCTCAAAAAGAAGTTATGTGAAAGTGAGCCCCCAAACCCAGAATCCCCACCGTCAAACAAGCAATTCTATGAACCCATGAGTGAAAGCAAGAGAAATATGTTATACTCTGTCAATCCCGGTACATCTGCAATATCCAGTGCCGACGAGGCCCTTCGTATAATACTAGGCTGGCCAGGATACGACACGTATAGTGGTGGTCTTGATGCTATATATATATATATTCATGAGTTTTCGTGAACAATTGCTGTTATTGTGTGGATAAATGTAAACAAGTCAATTGTAACTTCTCAAATCAGATTTTTAGGTAAGAATAACACAACTTTGTTTATTTGATTTTTATTTTAACCCTGGATAAGCAAGTTCCGTGAAAGTGAGTCCCGACCCCAGAACCATCACTGACAGATAAAGTACACACTACTGTCCGTCCAACAAGTTGTACAAATTATCGTGTGATACTGGGGCGTAGATGATAAACTTCACTGATCATCATCACGGAGCATGCGTGATGGCCTGAACTGAACGCAGATTATTTTAGTAGAGAAAAAAAAAATAAAAATCGCTAACTGAAGACGGTAGAACTACTCCGAGGTTCCGGCATTCCTTCCCCCTCGCCCCTCCCCCTTTTTTTTAAACTTGTAATCCGTTATACTATGTAGACTCGGGGAATGTTTTGTAAAGATGTGCATAGCCTACTTAAAAGTCTTTTACCACTCCCTCCCTGCTGAGTATTACCATTAGAGGTCGCTGCTGCTGTGTGAGTGTGAACTGGGAAATTACTTTAATTTTTAGTTTTCGGTTCACGATTTTTTAATTGTAACTTTTTTTTAACATACGTGAAATGTAACGGGGAAATTCGAGCACTTATCTGTAACGGTTTCAGTTTCAAAGGTTGTGGTTGACAAAATAAAACACTCGGACATGCAGATATTAGGTTGTTAGTAGGCATTCTGTGCACACGGTCGTCGAACGTTTATGACGTAGTAAAGAAACTCACTTGTTCCACCAATCCGATGAAATTTCACGATGAAGGCGTTTTTACTTGAGGAGGTTAAAATATTGTTTGTTTGTTTAATTTCGCGCAAATATACTCGAGAGCTATTTACGCTAGCCGTCCCTAACTTAGAATTGAATAGGCTACAGGGAAGGCAGCTAGTCAGCAACACCCGCCGCCAACTTTCTGGATACTCTTTACTAACGAAAAGTGGGATTGATCATTATAGCGCATCCACGGCTGAAAGGGCGTGTTTGGTGATGGATTCGAACCCGCGTGACGAAATATTATAAGTCATGGTGGAAGAAGACTAGCCACCATATGAAAAGTGTACTATCTGAACTGTTCTTCTCCGTAAAGTAGACGAAAAAAAACGGTACTTGAATATTTTAAACTATTGTGTTTTGTTTTTACTAAAATAAAATTAAATATTAATATATATATATATATATATATATAATAAGTTTTGTTTGTTTGCTTGGAATTAAGCACAAAGCTACACAATGGGCTATCTGTGCTCTACCCACCACGGGTATCGAAACCCGGTTTCTGGCGTTGCAAGTCCGCAGACACATTGCTGTGCCACTGGGGGGGCCAAATAATAATAGATGCTAGTAAAATAGAAGTAACTGTTTTATTAGTAATCTATATTTTACAAGATTCTTCGAAGGTTGTAATGATAACATCTGTTGTATTTCACAGTTTTATACAGATATTGTTATCGTATAAGTCTGAAAAAGTTAGGAAAAGAACGTTTCTGTCTTTTTTTTCACAGCTTGTATCAGCTATTATATACCCACAGCCTTATCAAATACTTGTAACAATTTGATGCACCCTCGGAAATGTTACCCAAATGACCACTCGGAATTTTACGTATTTCATTACATAACTAATTTTAATGCGTCGGAAATGTAACTAATTTTCAACCTCAACACTTTGTTTCTTTATCTCTCCGTTCTTACTTACGCCATTATACGTCATATGACGTCAACCGCTTGTTCGTATTGTGTAATCTGTTACGTGACACTAAAGCACGTGCTGTAAACAAGTGAAAAAAACACGAGTTTTGGTTTTAAGCGTTTATGGTTGGTATAAAATCTTTAATACATGTATTTGTGAATATTGTACTGCCTCAATGAAAATGTACTACATTTATATGCAGGAGAATACATTTTGATTTAAGCATTAAATATTGTTCAGTTTTGATTACAATAATTAGTGAGTGTATAACGAGAGACGAGGAAATGTGTTCAGTTAAGGAAAATGTATCTGTTGACCTAAAATTTGTGATAAAAATAACGTAAACTGCTGGTTTTGTTTTCCACACTTCACTGTAACGACACAATACGTTTAGACGCCAAAAGCTGGTAAAGCATTTACAAACAAGTAGGCCTAAAAATTATGATTAAAATCACATAAGCTGCAATTTTTTTTTCCTTCGGAGAATCTTGTTTCTCATCGTATAGTCCAGCTGACGAGTTATAATATTATACGAGAGGCTATTTGGAAGACAAGATTCAAATCTGAGATGCTATTTTTAAATCCAGAGGCGTCGATAGGTGCTTAAAAGATTCGAGGCTCGGGTCCATAGGCGCGGGAATTTTCGGCGTTTCAGTATAATATCGATCATGGTTTTCTGTTCTGGTTTTTTAAGACACCAACTGGGGATTTTTGGCACTGTCAAATAGAATCGGGGCACCGGCCCCGTATGCGAGCGCCCAGCGATGCCTTTATGTACACGCCTTTGATTTCAACCTGAAATGAAAATATTTGAGAGGAATGTGTGTGTGTGTTGGGGTGGGGGATCTGTAGTTTATGTGATTTATTATCACAAGTGTTAGTCCTAGTGGTTTGTAATGTTCTTTTCCCAGTTAAACTGCAACAGGTATTTATTGTTTACAAGAAAGCGTGTACGTATATGATGTTTCACAGAACCTGAATTGACTGTTCTTGATAACATACAATCGTGGACGTTTCTGTGGGGGGTACTTCAGGACATCCAATGTTCACAACCCTTCTGATTTATCAGTTAGGTATGAGTTTTTGTAATGTTGTTGCTTTTCTCTTCCATCAGGTGAGATAAATTCCACATATATGTTATTATGTTCTTTTATTATAATTGTTTTGATTTTTAGGTTTATATGCGTATTCTTGGACCAGCAGCACTAGCTCCGGGTTTCAAGAATGGGATAGTCCTCGGTCCGATACAAGGACAGCTACACCTTCTCCGCCTAGCCCGCTTGTTGTCATGGAAACCGTCACCTCGGGCCAAGTGTCGGATGAGGGCATTGAAATGGACGAGACAGTTGGTTTTATGGAAGAACCTCTTTCAGAGAAACGTAAGGTGAGCGTCTGGTAGCGAGGGTAAACGAACTGTGGTGATGTCTGAGAACTCTGTTAACCTTGACTGGCAATGCCGAAAGCAAAAAGGGGAGGGGGGGTTGGTGTATCTTGAAGGTTTATAATAGTGATGATTCACTTATACTTACTTGTATAATTATTAATTCTGACAAGCACCTACTTTTACCCTCAATTTCACTTTTTCTGTCGTATTAATGCAACCTTGTGCATCGTTCATAGTCCTTACCCACAGGGGGGGAATAAATTTGTTGTTTTTTTTCAGAGGCCTTTGCCCCAGCATGTATGTGTGCATGTATGCATTTCCTTCCGAAATAAAACATAATACCACGACAGACAGGGACGAAACTTTATATGGTAAAATAGTACTATTGAAACAGTAAATAGAATGCAAACTATCAGTGCTCATGCAAAATATAATTGCTACACGCTTTCAAACTGATTAATCGTACTTCGCTTCAAGAGAGTTTGTTTGTAGTTAAGCACAAAGCTACACAATGTGTGTGCTTCACGAGAGTATGTTGTTACTAATCACGTTTGTATAGAAGGTGTTTTAATTTATCGTATAAATCACGGTTTGGAGGAGATAACATCTTTTATTATTCACATTCTGTTCCGAGTGTAGTTCTTCTGAAACACGTGCCTGATAATTGTACACCCACGTTTAGCAAACCGTAATTATATAATTGGGGTGAGAGCAGACGTGAACTTTTACTGAATTCGGTGCTTAAAGTTTGAGTTGATTTTACAACTAATGTTTATATTTAGCTGTACATGAATTATGAAAGGATCCAGTAAGCTTAAAGTTAGTTTAATCGTCTCCAGAGGGAGCCCTGTGTCATAGTAACACCGTTTACAGTGGTGTGAAAGTTCATTCAGGAAATAAACATGAACTTAACCTCTGTAACAGGCAGATCTGTGCGTGTGTACTTACCCCACCCGCCTCTCTCTCTTATGATCCGCGCTGTATTTATGTTAACATGACGAAATGTTGTAGTGCACGTATCAAACACAATCAGCTAACATGGGTACAACATTTCAGAAATCTACACTATACAAATCTTCAAACAAATTCAGAACAAAAATTCTAAAGTTTGTTTGTTCCTTGTTAAGCGCAACTCTACACACAATGTTCTGTACGCACCAATGGTATCGACACCCGGTTTTTAGCATTTTAAGCCCTCACAAATGCTACTGGCTGGTAAATATGTAAAGCACAATTCTTCGTGCACTAAAAGGAACAACCTTATTTTCATGTATTGTTTCAACTTTGAAAATGATTGTCTTTGTGATTTTTTTTTTATCTGACGAGTACCATTTAGGTTTAAGTTGATAAAGGACTGATTTATAAGAGAGCCTCAGGCATGTTGAACGTACGGAAATATGTCCGTACTTTTACCATCACCCAAAATATTCGGGAAAAGTAACGGTAGTTGGTGTAACCTAGTTTCGACCCTCCACCCCCACCACGACGACCAGGTGTTTTACCCGTTGCTCTTTGTTTAACGACTACGTCATACACACGAGGTCAGCGTGCGATAAAACAGCATCCTCTATTGCATGATTTATCAGAACCTTAGCAAACAGTTGGCTTATATTTGACCTTTGAACTTCCAAGTAATATACAGATAATAATAAAATGCACCACATTGTCCGGTTTCAGAAAGTGCGAGTATCTGCGCGTGTGTTTTGTCGTTTCCACAAGGTCAAGTATAAGTTTCAATACAGATCACGTTGGAGTTGTATAGATTAGTATCTTAATGTTTTGAAATATCGTTACAACATTTCTGTGTGGAAATTAAAAGGGCTCAATAAAGTTTCCCGATCTGAAATCAGTTAATTATTTATACAGACACTGATGTTACTATTGATATTTTAGTGAACCAATCAGAATCAGACTGATTTTAGGGCTAACTTGTACGTCGTGATATACAGTACACCAGTCGAGTTGAAATAAAAATAATGCATTCTTGGCTAACTGTACACTAGAGATA
>NW_013670040.1:21070-24660 GCF_000517525.1 Limulus polyphemus
GGCAGAGCACAGATAGCCCATTGTGTAGCTTTGTGCTTAACTTCAAACAAACAAAGAGATAAAAATTGATCCTTGAAACGAACCACACTTATTTCTTTATTATTTGGAAAAGTAACCAGTTTCGTTTAAGGAGTACTTGCTACTGGATATAGCAGGTATAGTGTGGTTGTTATAACAGCACACTCTCTTCGTTACTTATTAAGTCTTAGTCTTTTGCATATGCTATGGGATAACCTTGCACCAATTAATTAAGTAATCCACATTTAAAACACTGTCCCATGATAGTACTTAAGTTCTTATAACTAATAGTTTATTTTGTTCCGGTTTAAGCTGACTCCACAGTGGATTTTAGATCCATGGTAACCATACAGTGCAGCCGTGTACCACGTGCGTGAAGAAAAAAAAATAATAAAAGAGAGACAGAAGTGAGAGCTATTAATAATGTTGATGATATTTATTAAAGTCCAATACTGATAACGTTCTAGGTGGTTGAGAAATGTGTAGAGTTTTATCGAGAAGGCCAAGGTTTTATTACTGTACAAAGAGTATGACGTATCCTGAAATTTTCATCACTAATAGAAACACTATTAAACCAAAACCAAATTATGTATCCGTTTGCTTAATCAACCTTGTTTCTTACTAAAATATTAATACGTGACGTTTTTCAGTGAACACCATACAATAGCTGACGTAAAGATGACGTCATTAGGCCTAGCCCAAGATATCCTTCTTCCTAACCGAAGGTTTTCACTTTTGTCCCGTTTATAATAATAATTTATATAAAAAAAATTAACGAAAAAGATAGATCACTAAACTAGAAAAACTAACAAAAAGCCATATCGTATCAGAGCATTATCTCGAACACTAATATGACGGCTATACAAAACATATGATACAGTTTGTGAGTTATAAATCAAATATAATTTATGAATCACAAAAGAGCTGTTACTAGTCGGTTGTTAACCTGATTTTCTGGTGTTTTGAAACAGGTTCAGGTGAATTCGTCCTTCGAACAATTTAAAGGTTCCAAAACTTCTAGAGTTAATCAGTAACGACGAGATTATCTCGTTCAAAACGAGTTTGTTTGTTTGTTTTAGCGCATAGTCACTCAAACAGACTTATCTGAGCCCTGTCCGCTACGGGGGGAATCGAATCCCGGATTTTAGCGTTGTAAGTCCGCCAACTTACCGTCGACCCAGTGGGGGACTGAAGAAGAGTTGAGACGTTCGTTGGGTCACGAGTTACAATATTTTTCCAAATGGTATCGTTACTGAGCTAAGTTAAAATAGGAATTTATTAGTGAACGGAACTTTTTTTTTTAATTCGACATTATTTTAAATATTGAGCTTTCGATGTATTGGCGACTTTTTTTTTTCGTAATCTTCCAGTTTTAGCTGAAATCATGGGTAGAGATTGTTTAATATTTTTTTTAAACCCATGATAAATTCAAGTTGTTCATACTACGGTGTTACAGGTGGTGCCTTTTTAGCAATAGTTACGAATCAGCGCGAATTCTGACAATAGACCCATACGTTATTTTACAATGATTCAGCGGTACTTACGTAAACCGTAACCGGAAAACAAACCCCTTGCTTCAAACATTTAGGTTAAAAACTTCAAATCTCTCAATCAGGCCTTCCTTACATGACGTGCCACGTAATTAGATCATGAATAATCGTTAAATTACCCGCTTTCTTCGAGAAAACGGGCTTTTGTATATCAGCCTGTTCAATTATGTGGAACATTATCAGATCTGAAAGATCTAGATCCGTGGTTCGACGTGGTACATTCAAAAATATATTGTCATACACCCAGACACGCTTTTTATTCTTTTTTTTTTTCTTATCATTTTCTACACAACAGTCCTATTGCGATATAAAATATGTTATAAAAAATAGTTTCATATCCATAATGTTTAAAAGAGGAGATTGAGTTGTTCACTTTATTTGTTGTATAATTAATGAAAAATGGTCAGTATCTTCAAGAATACTGGTATACTTTCTTGCTATTTACATAGTTCTGAAATACAGTTTTTTTCCTTATTTTCGCCCATTTTTAACTTTATAGTAGCATTAATTTGTTTCTTTGGCTCTAAGCCAGATTTCCTGTACCGGCCGGCGAGCTGTGGCAGTGAGCACGCCGGCCGGCGATATGTCGTGGTCTCATTACAGTTCTGACAATGTAGGATAAGTAGGTCCTCACTCTGTTGAAAGACCTGGTTTTGAAAGTTACTTAATTTTAAAACGGAAGGCGGTCCCAGCTTAACCACCTAAATACTTTTTACTCTGGTTCAGATTGGGGACGTTGCTAAGACGCCGAATTTTACGATAGGCACTCTCTGTGACAAACCGTTTCATATTTCTAGGCTAATTGTACAGAATCATTGTTGAAACAACAGTAATTGCTAATTGTATTCATTCATAACCGTTTACGACACGGCCGACCAAAAAGCATTTATTATTAGAATGTAGGTATAAAGCAACGAAACAGCACGAATCTTCTTTTGATATTTTGGGCGCCCTCTGTAATAATCAATCGATATTTGAAATATTAAACGGTATTACCTTCAAGTTGATTCTAACCTATTTTCTGATTGGCTTAGACTGCGTATAAGTTGTGTATATAATGGAAGTCTAATCGAATTTTTGAAAATTAGAAAGCTGTGAGAAAACCAGTTTCATAGCACTGTTTTAGAACTTTCATTGTCATTTAGGTTAAATATATTAAATCAAAACTAACACTTTTTAACTTAGTTTCTTATTAGTTTACCCGGCAGTTCGTCAACTCCTGCTTATGTAGGTTGCCCAGGAAACGCTATTTTCAATATTTGATTAACCGGTTTCGACATTGCAGATAAAGACCACATGATTAGGCTGTAAAAGTAACCTGACTTCATTTTTTTACTTCTGTTAGATTCTGTACAGAACTGTATTAGGATCTTAGTCTTCTCAAGTGTCATTAGCTTTGTCTGTTTCATCAGTTCTTGGAGAAAGCGTGCCACATGTCACGTGCTCACTTGTTTCGCAAAACAACAGTACGTAGTGGGAAATAATTATCGACGAGTTTTACAGTGAATTTAGACATGTTCACACGGTAGAGTTTATTACGTGGTAACCGTGGCGTAGTTTAGACATAAATACGAGGTGTAGTTTATTACATGGTAACCGTGACGTAGTTTAGACATAAATACGAGGTGTAGTTTATTACATGGTAACCGTGGCGTAGTTTACACACGAATACGAGGTGTAGTTTATTACATGGTAACCGTGCGCGTAGTTTAGACATAAATACGAGGTGTAGTTTATTACATGGTAACCGTGCGCGTAGTTTAGACATAAATACGAGGTGTAGTTTATTACATGGTAACCGTGACGTAGTTTAGACATGAATACGAGGTGTAGTTTATTACATGGTAATCGTGACGTAGTTTAGACACGAATACGAGGTGTAGTTTATTACATGGTAATCGTGACGTAGTTTAGACACGAATACGAGGTGTAGTTTATTACATGGTAACCGTGGCGTAGTTTAGACACGAATGCGAGGTGTACTTTATTACATGGTAACCGTGGCGTAGTTTAGACACGAAT
>NW_013670040.1:25137-50886 GCF_000517525.1 Limulus polyphemus
AGGTGTACTTTATTACATGGTAACCGTGTCGTAGTTTGGACACGAATACGAGGTGTAGTTTATTACATGGTAACCGTGGCGTAGCTTAGACACGAATACGAGGTGTAGTTTATTACATGGTAACTGTGTCGTAGTTTGGACACGAATACGAGGTGTAGTTTATTACATGGTAACCGTGGCGTAGTTTAGACATGAATACGAGGTGTAGTTTATTACATGGTAACCGTGGCGTAGTTTAGACAAGAATACAAGGTGTAGTTTATTACACGGTAACCGTGGCGTAGTTTAGACATGAATACGAGATGTAGTTTATTACATGGTAACTGTGTCGTAGTTTAGACATGAATACGAGGTGTAGTTTATTACATGGTAACCGTGGTGTAGTTTAGACACGAATACAAGGTGTAGTTTATTACACGGTAACCGTGGCGTAGTTTAGACATGAATACGAGATGTAGTTTATTACATGGTAACCGTGGCGTAGTTTAGACATGAATATGAGGTATAGTTTATTACATGGTAAATGGTAACCGTGGCGTAGTTTAGACATGGATACGAGGTGTAGTTTATTACATGGTAACTGATCAAACGAATATCACGTAAAATTTGATTTTTCATACTTTTGTTCAAATTATTTTCTCAAAAGATTATTAATATGCATTTTGTAATATAATAAACTCTTGTAAGCAACGTTAATATATATATGTTTTTTTTCAACTTACTGAATCAATGCTAGTACATATATATATATATGTGTCGTGTTTATGTAAATATTTTTTTTTACTTACGTTGTTAGGGTTATGTGCTGTGGTGTTGAATTGTGCCCCAGTTTGGCAGTGAGGCTTATCGAGGACTTTGACCCAGAACGTTAGGCCTAAAGTCTCCTTACATTCACTTGCAGGGTGGTTTATTTTTTAATCTAATTACGCAGCGATTAAAAAACATCACGCATCAGTAATTAGTGTCTTTTTTCATGGCTTCATGATTACTTTTCTCAGTGGAGAGATATCGTACAGTAAAATTTATCATAGATAGAAAACTTCAAGTAGTTGATGTCAGGGTATAAGTACATCGTAGTATTTGTACGAACATATTACCATACGCAAGTGGGCGGGAAATATAAGATTAGAAGTGCTCCAAGGCGAATGTATTTTTAAAAGCCCTGGCCAGGGAAATAAAAAAGTGTTAATATTTTCCTTGAGTGGCCTATATATACACACACAAAAGAAAAAAAAAAGATAGAAACGAGATAAAAGTCCACTTACATGAATAATGCAGGACCAAATATCCATAATAACTATATTATATTTCCTGTATCTCGCTCCTTCAATTTCAAGATATCAGAAGAAGAAAAATAAATTTTTAGGGTAGAAATAAACGAACTTGTGCAGGCAGGAACGTTATTTTACAAAAGGCTTGGGGGTGGGAAGGTAGGTAATGAAGATTTACCCCTCCCCTAATCCATTAGGGATCGTATGCTAAGGCGTGTGTACATATTAATTCGGCCTGACTCTAGATGTTTAACAGAAATTGTCCTTTTTGGTCCCCTACCGGGAAGAAGAAATGACAATGACGCAGAGTAAGATTTGTTTTGTAATTCGACTAATATCTTTGTAGTTGACCCGAAGCACAGCAAATTTTGAAGGATAGTTTTAGTAGAAACTCAAATTTATTTAGTTTTTTAGTAGAACTAGGACATGTTAATAAATTATGTTTTGGAGTTGTTTTCTTTCTCGTTAATCTTTCCACTGTTAACGTTCAATATCTATATTATTCATATACAAAAAAGCTAGATTATTTTAGTAAACCGTGAATATGATTTAAAAAACAAAACAAAAAAACATTCCAGATTAATCGGTTTCGTGTCGGAAGTATTCGGCCTTCCATCGAGAAAACCCAATTACCCTAATCACAACATGTAGAGCGAGGCTATGTGGACTCGAAAATATGTGACCCACTTCCACTAAATGCAAGTAACGAAGCCAACCTTGTTTTTTAATTAGATCACTCAGGCGGCATAGTTGTTTAGAAGTTTTTAATATTCATCCCTCCCCCTCTCACACACATATACGTAATATATTTTATCCAAGTTAAGGATTTTTCACTAAAAGGAAATATTGATATGCAAAAAAAAAGGGACAAAATACCTATATATATGTTTTTTGTAATTTCAATATTTGAATCATAGTTTTAAGCCTTTTAATTAACAGTAACGATAATTCCAACCGGAAAAGTGTGATGGATTTTATAACTCTCTGGTTGTGGTTCCATCATCTCTGTGAAAGATTTTGTTTGGATGTATTTTTGTAGACGCGGACTCTATTCCAGTGTACTTGGCCCGGCTGCGGCAAGCAGTATTATTTGTGTGAAGATGTGGAGAAACACGTTCGTATGCGTCATTTACGGTAAGTGCTGGCATCTAGTAACACTTTACTGAAGTATTATTTCCCAAAACATGTGTCATTTGAAATTTGACCAACGATGTTAAGAACGTAAAATAGTTTTCTTTTTATTTCATTCGATGTATACTTATTGTATAGATACCAAGTTAACATATGTGCTCTCGTAAACTTTCACACCTCACGTAATAAATATATCCATTTAGAAATCTGTATGTTTTTCAATTCGTTATTACCAACAGGCAAAGTCATTTTGATACATGGATCGGAAAATGAACTGTATTTCATATATTCATAGTTTGCTTTGGTCAAAAATGTAAATCTTTTTTACCTATAATTTGTTATCTTTCAGCTTTTAAAAAGATTTGGTAATTACTTTAATACCATGTAGCAAGTTAAGTGTGCTTTGTGTTGAATAATGTTGGATCTGTTGAAGTAAGGTGTAGAAAGTTAAGATAGCAGGTTTTGTTATCTTTAATTGGGAGTTTTCTTCATTTAGCCGTTCTAAGACTCAAATCTCGGACCTCAGTGATGATCATGAAGAAGAGTTTTATTACACAGAGATTGAAATAGATCATCATCCAACTCCTCCTCCAGCTAGCCCAGAGGGAAGCACTGACAGTGTTCTTTTATCTCCTGAATTGGCCAACATATATACCTCATCTGCCCCTACCCTCAGTCACCTTGATATGGTGAAACCTCCCCATGAAAATCCAGAGTACAGGGAACCTCAGAAGGAGGTAAAGACCAAGAAAAATCAAGAATATATTTACTTGATAAGAGAAAACTTTTTGCTTTGTTTAATGCTTTGTTGATGGGAGTATGAGATAGTTTCCAACATCAAAGAGTGTAACATAAGACATTTTGAATAATTAGATTTTTCTTTTACTTTTTAAGTAATAATTTCTTTTAAGTCTTTCATTAATAAACAAATTGAAAACTCCTAATACTGACATGGAGTTGTTCAGTGTAACTGTTGTAGAAAAAGATTTTATCATTTGTTCTTCTATCCTAAGAATCCAGCAGTTTATCGAAACATATTTCAATTACCATAATTGGGTGTCCTTCGTTTGGTGGTGTGCAGTATTAATATCTGATGAAAGTAATCTGAAGTTATGTACTTCAACTTGTACGTTGTTATTTTATTGTATGTAACATTTTTTGCAGTAATCACAAGATAGTACTCTAGTTTCAGGCTTGTTTACATGAACAAAAAATATATATAATCGTACTTAAATAACAAATATTTGGAATACTCTGGCCACTGGTGAAATGTTAGATGTGAAAAGATATCAACTATACCTTCAGAAAGATTGTTGTTTTCTCACATTAACAATCATTAATGTATTGTTAAATTTGTTATTATCTAGTTTTAAAAATCTTAAGTTCCATTAGTAATTATCCTCACTGTAATGAATAAAGATTTTTTTGGCCCTCATTAATATGTTGTTTTGTCTATTTATCATTCTTTTCATAAAAACAACTGTTTTATTTTGAAAAACCAGAGAGAACAGAGTATAACATCTCTGACAAATCCAGTTACTATCTCCAACTTCCAGCCCATTCTTCATTGGCAACCTCATCCATATGCTGTCAGTGCCCCTAGTGACATGGTAAGGAACTATTTATTATTTTTTAAAAGTTCAACCCACTCGTATAGTTCATACAAGTGCATACCTGCCAACTGTCTAGATTTTTTTTTCACCCTCTTTCAATATTACACATTTTACCTGATAAGTATAGTTTTTGTCATTAATTTCCCAGATTTGTCCAATCACTGTTTTTTAAAACTTGGCTAAGCTTTAAAAAAAATGAAGATCAAGATGTCAAAACTGTTTTATAAATCACTCTTATGGGTGTATCATATGTTTTATTATCCATTTAGTTTCCTAAAATTTAAGTTGAATAAACGTGAAATTCACCTCAAATGTACTTAAATTTTCAAACATATGCTAGGGAGTGGAGGATCTCCTGACCCCCCTAGCAAACCATCACTGCTCTCTGAAATGTGTTTATTAAGATTTGTCCATTTATAAGGTTGGTAGGTTAGCCAGTTTTACTCACACGAATAGTGAAACTTAATGAGCAGAGTACGAGAACCATCACATATCAGTAGGTTTATAATATATAAAAAGTAGAAACTCATTGAAAGTGTAGCTTTTAGGAAAATAAGGCTTTGTTGAAAAAACAGATTTAATGATTTGAAAGTAATCTTTTAATGATTCTGCAGGCTTTGTCCCCAAAGTACTTGCGACTGAGTCCTAAATCTTTTTCACCAACCATAAAAGGCTCTCCCACACACAGAAAAGGTCGATCCGAGATTCGTAAGTGTAGAAAGGTTTATGGGATGGAAAATAAAGAGCAGTGGTGCACTCAGTGTCGCTGGAAGAAAGCATGTTCTCGATTTGTTAGCTAATGTAGATGGTCCACCGAAGGTGTTTTCGAGGTATTGAGACAGAAAATGAAGAGGTTGCAGCAAAATTTCGTTATTCAAAGAACGTGAAACATATGATCTCAGAAAACATGGGATGAAGGAATGGATCTCGTCGGCAACTTTTTTACCAGTTTTATTGCTCATAGAAAAAGAGAAAATACCAATAGGTAGTAGTTCCAGCCTTTTGCTAACAGTATGTTTGTTGAAAATTTTAAAAAAAGAAAATTTCTGGAAGACAGTGATTTTATGTGATTTTGATACTTGTAAAGATGTAAAAAAAAGTAAAATATTTATGAAGAAGAGTATATTTCTATATTAAATATATCTATACATTAATTAAACTTTTGTATTATACAGTGGTTTTGAATTGGTTGAATCGTTACATTTATACTGACGATAAATTTGGATTGTATTTTATAAAAGTCAGAAGTGATAAGCTTAAAGGTGTAAAGAAATAAGATGAGGTCCAGAAAATTGTAACGAATTGTGAAGCTGTAAGTTTAGGAGGATCTGATTTCATTGTGCTATTTTAATGAGCTGGTTGGAAATTTTTTATTTATATATAGTATTTTAGACATTTATAAATTCATATTTGTATATTATATAACATTTTTATATTTGAAAAGATTGAAAAATATACTAAGGATCAATATTATTGTCTCCTTGTTCTTGGTTAATCTTAGAATATCACCTGATATCTTGCAAAATATAGAATTAATGCTGATTTATTCAGTTTTCTTCCTATTGGGATAACTACATCTTACATTAAATAACCTTGTTAGTCTAATTTTCCCCCTTTGTATTTCAATTATTGTCTTCACAAAAGGTTTACCAGTAAATGGTAAACCAAGCAAAATTCTTCAATTATGAGTAAAGCTATTGATAGCTATAACATGATAGGCCTTACAGAGCATGCTCAGTACCACAAGAAATGTGACAGTTATACAGCTGTAGTTGTTACAGTAAGTATTGTTACTATTTTTATATCGAAATTTTATTTTTGTTTTAAATGTTTAAATATCTGTCAGCAAGTGTTGAAATATCTTTGTCAAATTCAACAAAAAATTAAAAGAAAATATTATATTATATTGTGCAACAAAACAGTGTAAAAAGGAGTACTTGTATATGTGTTTTCCACGAATGTTCATATATATTAAACAGTGAATGCAATATGTCTGTCTGTTCTAGTTAACCGAGTTCAAATGCGAAAACATCAGGAAAAAAAAACATGGTAAAGGCACAATTTCACAAAGTTTTTTAATAAACCAACATCTGGTCACTGAAGTAGTACAAATTTCTTAAGAACTGTAAAAAAAAGGTGCCATAGACAGTAGATGTGTAGGCCTAAAGTACAAATAGATTTACTAGAAACTGTCACTAGATTATCATGATAACTTTTCATATTATGCCACTGGTGTTCACATTTGTAAAGCGTATATATGTTTGTCTGTTCACATCTGACTTCATAAATACACTTAGTGTTATTTCTTTTTGTTCAATGAGGTAATGGTTTAATGGGTCTGTGCATTGTATTAGAGGCTTTTTTAACTTATGCTAGCTGATTTGTGGAGGTATTGCGTCATGGAAGATCTTATTGCCGTGTAACTAATTGTTTTATAATTGTCAGATTATATATTTAATTAGTAAAGGATTTGGTCTGGGTTTTTATGGTTCTTTTGACACTAATTAAGGCGTTTAGGTTAACAACCATGAAAGATACCATTATATATACATATATATAACTGTAAAGCTGCAGTGACCTATAGGTTACATTACGATTTAATAAGGCCAGCTATTGGTTGATTTTCATGTGACAATCATAGTTGTTAAATGTTATTGTACTATGGAATTTTATCAGTAAATAATTTCTATGAATAATTAAAGTAGCTCATTTTTATAAATAGTTTTGATAATGACAGTTACTTTTGAAGGGCCTTAACTGCAATGCTGTACACATTAATTACTACATGTATCTTGGCTATTGATTTTATGAAACTAGTTGTTAACTCTGTAGAATGAAATATTATTTATAAAGCAAAGTTCTAAGACATGGGTGAAAATATGCAAGGTATCCAGAAATTATGTTTACAAAATTGTTTAGGTATGTTTCAGAGACTTGTTAACATATTTTCAGAATATCCCACCAAGATAGTAAATCCTCAAGAATCCTATGGTACCTGCATGAGATTAGATTCTAAAAAACAGATTTAAAAGTATGCAGTAAAAACCAGACTCGAACAATAAAATCTAAACTTTAACAGCTTGTAAGATTTAAATATCCTAATCTATCTGCTAACTCATAGTCTTAGGTTTATGAATACATAAAAAAATCTACTCTCACTAGTTCTCAGTATAATTCATTTGAAGTAGAATTTCTGTATTCATCAAATTTATTGGATTCAGTTAGCTTCCCTTGACCCAAGACTAAAATACGATTTTACGAAATCTCAGTGGTAGAGTAATTAGAAGAATTTAACAAATCAATTATACATATCAGACCATATAAAGACTACATCTATTTAATAGATATACACAAGGTGAGTTTTACAGATTTTAGGTTCTAAATGAATTTTTATTTGTTAAATCTGACTCTACCCATCAAACAGAATAGCAGTGTTACAGATGATGTGAAGAAATCCTCACCATCTAAATGATAGCCATGGATCATCTTTGAAGAGAAGTGTACAAGTTTGTAATCTCAGATAAAAAAAATTTTATTCACTAGCAACACAGTTTGCATACTTAGATAAATTTGTAATGTATAAGACACTAACTTTTTTTTATCATAAAGTGACAAAAAGATTGTCACAGATTACACATTTAGGAAATAAAATTTGAAGGTGAAGCTAGAAAAGGATCACCTCATGAAAAAGTAAAAAATCTCAAAGACTGGATGTGGCATAATGGCTAGCATGCTGTGCTGAATAGAAGGTCCATGGTTCTCACCAACACACTCCACAGCTCTAGGTTTGAGTGCATTATAAGAGTTTATAGTCAGTTGTACTATTTGGTTCAAAGCCTCGGAGTTGATGGGTGCTGTTGATTGGCTGCCTTTCACCTGATCAGTAGTTAAAAATGAGGGACTACTGTACTAGACATTTTTTGTATGTATCACTTAAGATGCTGACCTGGTTATAAACACTAATACCATAACATTCAAATAATGAAAACCTTAGTAATTTAATGAAACATATAGATGGTGCAGTGTTTTATATGGTTTACGTAAAGATACATGAATGTGAACTTCTTTTCATGTATTATCGAAGCTATTCAATCAATAACTGAAATGACTGTTATACCAAACTTGTAATTTTATGATTTTGTATTTCTAATTAAAAAAAAAAGTGATTTCATGTGGAATTCATGATTCTTTATATTGATTTTCTCTATAAAACATTCACATTAATTAACCATATACATGTTTATAAAGTAAGTAGAAACAGTAGAGCATGAAAGTTTAAATAAAATTAAATTATCAATATCATACAGCATAAACATAACTGTTCGAATATGTCTAACGAATTTGACATTGTGGATGTGGCGTATCTTGTTTCTCAGAAAGCATCTGCCATATGAAAGGCTTGTTAAATAAAATCATCTGAAGGTGTGGGAGGTAGTTTTGCTCATTGGATAGGAAAGTGACTGAATCAAAGAAAGCAGAGGGTTTTTATAAATGGAGTTCAGTCATACTGGATAAAAGTTGCAAGTGGGGTACCTCAGGGCTCAGTATTAGGACCTTTGCTCTATTTGATTTACATCAATGACATAGATGAAGGAATGGTCAATAGATATTTAAATTTGCTGATGATATTAAGGTTTTGGGTGTTGCTGTTTGTGAAGAAGATGCTGCTGCTTCAAAAAAGGATTTGGATTATTTGATTAGTTCAGCAAATAAATGGCAGATGTCTTTTAATTATAATAAATGAGAAATAATGCATGTGAGATATAACAATTTGAATTATGAGTATAAATTTGATGGGAATAACCTTAACAATGTTATGGAAAAAAAGGATTTTGGTGTTCTGGTTGGTCAGCCTTATAAACCATCCAAGCAATGTGCTGTTGCTCATGGCAGGGCAAATAGGATTTTATGTTGTAAATACAGAAATATTGAATAAAAGTCTAAAGAGGTTATAATGTTATTTGGTTAGGCCACATTTGTAGTAGTTTGTTCAATCTTGGATCCTTATCTTAGGCAGGAGATTGAATTGCTGGAAAGGGTTCTGAGGATGGCTACTAGGATGGAAAAGTAGTCTTATGAGGACAGGTTAAGATCTCTAAACTTGTTTTCTATTGAAAAAAGAAGTTAGGGGGAATCTGATTGAGATGTTTAAGATTGTTAAGTGAATTGATAGTGTTGATGCATCATCTTTTTTCTTTAATGATAAGTATGGTAGATCTAGGGTCCACAAGTATTTTAAGAGCTATATTTTTTCTCGGAGTGATTGGCCTATGAAATGAGTTGCCTTCAAATGCAATTAATTTAAGGGAAAGCATGATAAATATTTGAATTATAATAGCTGGCTTTGAGTATTTTATACTGATTATAAAATTTGGTGTGGGAGACGGCCTATGTGATCCAATAGGACCCGTCTTGCTTTCAAATTACATGTACATGTAAATTAAGAATATCCCGGTGGTGCTGCTATCTAGTAGTTATATTTAACACATCATATAAGAAATGCATTTGTTACAAACGCTGTAACATAAACAAGTTATAGGCTGATTGTGTGTTACTTCAACTAATTTTTTCCTGATGTATTATATGATAATGTTGTACTTCAGTCACTAAAGCCGCTATTTCGTGCTATGAAGCAAAAAGTTTAGTTTTAACGTCCTCCAGACTTTGTGAAGGGGTATACTTAAAAATAACAATGGCAACTTTACACAATAAGTTGGATTGTTACTGGAACAATGAAAATACTCTTGACGTATCTTTGAATCTGTCTATCGTGTCGGCAATTAATGAAGTTAAACACTGACTTGAAATATATATAACAGTGAAAGAACGTAGTTATCTTCTTTGAATTCCAAAATATATATTTATTTTTTATAATTGCTAGTTAGTCTACGAAAGATTTTTCGAAACAAATATTTTTAGGTGCTATCAAAACAAGTAAAATAATTTCAAGCAGTTTGAATGCTGAGAGACTGACTGCTTGTGGGTGAATTTTTAACTATATTTTGTGCTTCATGCTGAGGTTTTTTCAGTCCTGTCTAATACGAAAATATTAATACAATTGCCATATAATGTTTTGTATTCGACAAATAAATTAATATTTCCAGTCTAATTAAGATACAAAGAAGCCTGTCATGGTCAAAAGACCGATAATTCAGCTCTGGAAACACCGAACAAATAAGTCGGAAACCCTAATAATCAAGACTAAATCTGGGTCGGAGCAAACTGTTTCTCATTCACTGCAGAAACTAAAATATTATTTATTCCTAAACAATGAATATTTTATTCTAAAAGTTTTTATGATTTATTTTATCTTATTTGTATTAATTTCATTTGCTAAAAGCACTATATCAGTAGTTAAAATAAACATTTGAAATATAATATTCGTAGATGGCGCTTGGAGCAAGAGCAAACGATTTTATTTCGTACCTCGTATAAATAACTAAGGACGTCACCCTCCCACTTTTACATTGTGAGAAGTAAGATTTTCTGTTGTTGTAATTATTCATATTAATAGATAGTTAAATTCATTAATTTATGAAATGTCTGGATTTGATGCATTTAATAATGAGATTTCACCGGAAGATGACCCAGCTGCAGAATTTTTGGCAAGAGAACAGGATGAATTAGCAGGCCTAGAAGATGACGTGAATTTTGAGTCTTCAACATTGACAACTGCAGAATCCGAGGCCCACCAAGTCACTGCCGATTATCAAAATGATAATGGTAAATCTTTTACAATTTTAGAGGCATTGCCATAATGTTTTACTTAGAATTTAGACAGTGTGAATGAAAAGTTTAGAAATGTTATATTGAATATTATTAGTAGGGGAATCAGTGCCACGTTAAGGTTGAGTGGACTACTACTACAGTAATGCTTACTGGCATTACTGCCATTAGGCTTGCTGCGCAGAGAGGTTCCTTGAAATTGTATGTTTAAAACACCTAGCTTAACAAATTGGGCCAGCACAACTAAAATAAACAACGATGAACTAGGATCCAATTGCTTATACTTTTATGTTTTTTTGTATTTTTTCATATAATCAAAATTGAATAGTTAAGTAAAAGTTACAAATATGGGCATATCTCGGTTATTATAAATATAATTATGTATGTCGAAGAGAAATTTTCTCACAATAATAACAATAAATTGAATAATGATATATCAGGATGGCAACTTTTATGAAAGTGTTTGAATGAGGCTTTTGAGATAGTAAAATTTTAGCATGTTTTAAACTTGCTACAACTTGGAGAATGTTCCCCTTAAAATTTTTTATTCAGTGAAGCAGAATGATGCAATTTTTGGGCTTGAGGGTTGGATTGGATTCAGACTCGGTGTTACTTAGTGCTAGTAAGAGTTGTAAGGCTCTTAATTGGAGAAATTACATTTAAAGTTTAAATTTGTATATTAGTTTTAGTTTTGATATGTGTTCTAGATGCTGATGGTAATTTCAGTATCTAAACCATTAATTCTACATTGAGCTGCTACTTCCAGTATCAAATCTTAAGGTGTTCAGGGATTAAACACCAAACTAAGAGTAATTTCTTATATAGGTATCTTTACTCATATATAAAGACTGCTTCTAATTGAAAATTAAATGTTATGGATTCTATATGTATATTAAAAGTATCACCTTCATGTTGTATTAGCAATAGAAAAAAGAAATTAGTATGAAATACTATCACAAAGAATACTTAATTCTGTTTTCCCCATAAATGTATTTTTATTGGATAAATATTAGGTTTCAAGCAACTTTTTACAGTCAAATAAAGATAACCAGATCCTTAACTTTTTCCTGTTGATGTTATATTGACCATCTTTATGTACAAGTAAAGATAACTATATCCTTAACTTTTTTCTGTTGATGTTATATTGACCATCTTTATGTACAAGTAGAGATAACCAGATCCTTAACCTTTTTTCTGTTATTATATTGACCAGCTTTATGTACATGTAAAGATAACTAGATCCTTAAAATTTTTCTGTTGATATAATATTGACCATCTTTATGTACAAGTAAAGATAACTGGATCCTTAACCCTTTTCTGTTGATTTTATATTGACCATCTTCATGTACAAGTAGAGATTACTAGATCCTTAACCCTTTTCTGTTGATATTATATTGGCCATCCTTTTGTAAAGATAACCAGATCCTTAACCTTTTTCTGTTGATATAATATTGACCATCTTTATGTACAAGTAAAGATAACTGGATCCTTAACCCTTTTCTGTTGATTTTATATTGACCATCTTTATGTACAAGTAAAGATAACTAGATCCTTAACCCTTTTCTGTTGATATTATATTGGCCATATTTTTGTAAAGATAACCAGATCCTTAACCTTTTTCTGTTGATATTATATTGACTATCTTTATGTTCAATTAAAGATAATCAGATCCTTAACCTTTTTCTGTTGATATTATATTGACCATCTTTATGTACAAGTAAAGATAACCAGATGTATGTAGTTTGTAGGTTAGAGGTATCCTGGAAGGTCTCCTAAATAGAGCAGAGATAGTAGGGAAAGAGAAGTGTAAGGTGTATGAAATAGCAACAGGATTTCTAGAGAAGCTTAAGTATTTACATGCCAGGGACTTTCAGGAAGTTAGAAACAAGACTATTAGGGCCAGAAGTAGTGGAGTTAATTGTAAAAAGTAGGTTCTGTTAAGTAACAGATTTTAGCTGTTAGCTTGGGCAAATTACAAACTAGAGAAATTAAGGATACCAGTTGGAACAAAAGTAAAAACATAAGAAGGTTATTGTTGTAGGTGACTAATACAGCACATAGGTAGGAGTCTGTGGGTGTAAACATGAAGAAAAGAATTAGGTTATGTTATCCAGAGCAAGAGATATAGTAAAGGGTGTTAGCAATGATGCAGTCTTTGTTGTGCAAGGTGCTAATGATTTACTGAAGGATAAGTCAGAGGAACTAATCGATAAGTACAAGGAATTGATAAAAATATTTAAAGAAAAAAGGCCATAATGATTTATGTTAGGGAATACTGGCAGGATGTAACTGGGGATGAAATTATGTGTAGGTTACTAGGGCAGATGCTATGCCTTGGTATATATAAGGATGAGCAAGTTGGTTAGTTGGATTTGTGGAATCAGTGATTGTGAAAAGGGAGTTTTTTTGAATGGATGGTTTACATTAAATAGGGTAGGGGCTGGCTTGTTTGCAAGGGCTATTAACTCAACTGTAAGGACAACTTTAAAAACTAGGACTAGACAGTGGTGAGGACCAGAATAAACTAGATATAGAGAAAAGTATAGTGTAGAAACAAACTACAGAATTAGTTTTAATGGTAGGCTAAACTGTTACTATTGTAATATTAGAAGTATAAGAAATAAAACAGATGACTTTAGAGCACTGATCGGAAGAGGTTTGTTTAACCAGGTTTAAATTATTCCTAATAAATCATAGTTTTGGTGACAGGAATTTCTTTGAAGGACAAGATTATTGAGTATTTGATGGGGCAAAAATACTAAAAAGAGAGAGAGAAGTGGATTTATATGTAAATTTGAGTTGCACCCTGTTCAAGTTAAGGATATCAAAGTTAATAGCAATGAGGTTGAATCTATTTGGGTTTCTGTTTGTGATTATAAGAGGAGAACGCTTTTAGTTGGGATTTGTTACAAGACCACCAGACAAAACTGATGAAATTAATGATAAATTGTGTACGGTGAGATAAAGAATTAAACTGTTAATTAGGTTATAATTACGGTAGACGTTACTTTCAGGCATACAGACTGGGAAATGTTAGTCAGATCTTGAGGTTTTTAGAAACCATTCAAGATGGTTTTCTTCACCAGTTGATATATGAAAAAACATTGGCTGCAAAATTAAAAATGATTTCTTTAAATGCATTGAGGGTAAACAAAATGTTAGGATGGGAGTAGAGCCTTTGAAGGATGATAAAGGAATGTTCATGTCTAATAGTTGAGGTGGCTCGATTATTAAATTCTACTTTTTCTTCATAATATACTAATGATTTCATTAGGGGAAAAACTCTTGTTGTACTAATCTTTTGACATTCTTTGAAGAGGTTACTGCTTACTTAGATGAGGATTTGGTGTATCTGGATTTTCATAAAGCTTTTAACAAGGTGCCACTTAAAAAGTTTGTTAAAAAAGTTGTTTCTGTAGATGTGGAGGATAGCTTGGCTGGAAGAAAGCAGAGGGTTGTAATAAAGCCATCTAAGCAATGTGCTGTTAAAATCATAAATAATATTCAACGTTAAACTGGTACACAATTAAAAATATTTTAATTAGGCCTATCTGTGGCCTTCAAATTGTTGAATATTATTTATGATTTTAACTTTATACACAAGTGCCAAAATACTATAACAATGTGCTGTTGTTTGTAGCAGGAGAAATATGGTTTTAGGTTTTATCTACAGTAATATTGAATACAAGTCCAAAGAGGTTAGCTACATTTGCTGTACTATGTTCAGTCTTTGGCTCCTTACACTAGGAAGAACATTGAACTGTTAGAAAAGGTTCAGAGGAGGGCTATGAAAAAGATAGTTGGGATAAAAAGGTTGCCATACAAGGAGAGGTTAAGATCTCTAGGCTTGTTTTCTCTTGAAAAAAGAAGTTGGATAGGATCTGATTGAGGTTTAAGATTGTTAAGGGAATTGATATGTTGATCCATCAGTTTTTCCATACTTAATGTTGAAAATGGTAGGACTAGAGGACACCAATATAAATTTGGTAAAGTAGGAGTCATCTTTAGTTAAGAGTTTTATTTTTCTAACAGGATAGTTGGCCTTTGGTACGAGTTACTTTCAAATGTGGTGGATACAGTTAATTTAAAGGAAGGCTTGATAAGTATTTGATTGATAAAGGCTGGCTTTGAGTGTTTTACTGAAGTGGATAGAATGGTCAAGATGGACCAATAGGGCTTACTTTCTCCTGAGATTATATGTATGTAAAAGTAGAGGTACCCCATATTATCAATGGATTTAGTATGGCTCTGAGCATTTAGTCTGTATCTTCTCTTATCATAATTATTTAAAAGACTGTAGAAATTATACATTATTTGGCACTATTATTGTGTACATCATAAGAGGATGTGTCACTCCCATAGAAACTGGCAGCGTGTTAAACTCCGAGGCTGTTAGTTAGTTTTTCTTTTGTTCATTATGTAGGTATGTGGTTGGGAATTACTACAGTTAAGCTTTAATTCATTTGTGGATGGACGAGTGACCTTAATGGGCTGGTTGACCTTCTTTCACTTTTATCTTTCGTATATTTTTTGACCAGAAAAAAAATTTAAATAAAATATTTTCGCAAGTTAAAAAAGATTTGTTTTTAAAATTTTAATATTCTCACCCTGAGTCATGTTTTCACAAACTGGTACAATGATCAAATGTTTAACTTTTGGTGTCTATAAAGGATTGGAAATGGGGGAGGGATGTTAAACTTTACCAATTTTTAGTTACACAGCAAGAAGATAAAATAAAGATAGTTGTTGTTGTTGTTTTTTTCAGCTGTAATGTTTTTTTATGCTTGTATTTTTTGTAATTTTATGTTTTTATCATGGATGAACTGGTTCTGGAGTTTAAATGCAAACAATTTCCTTTTTATTTTTTTGTAGACTTCATGGGAGATGGTGAAACAGACATGTTTGCCTTTGGGGAAAATAATGAGGTAAAGGTAACAATTTATATTTACTGACAAATATAGCACTGAAATACTTCAGTTTTGATATAACTCGGTTTGGCTTAAGCACTTGTTAGGCCCACATTTCATTTTTATTGTACAAAAGTAATGTATCAATATGAAAATAATTTCTCCAGCAACATATATTATTTCACAGATAGAAAATGAATGAAAATAGTTAATATGTAACAAAAAAATTGCTCTTTAATAGATATGGGGAAGGAAAAAAAAAAGAATGGTTTGATGGTGATTTTTCACAAAGAATGTCTGTTTTTTAGCCTTTACAAATGAACGGAACACAAGAACCTACACCAACTTTAAGTTCTAGTGCAAAGCCAGTGGTTCGAGAAGAGCCTGAAAAGATTTGTAAGTGGAGAGAAGAGCATCAGAAAATGTTGGAAAGGAAAGGTGTGTTCTGTATTTAAAGTATGAGTAGAAGTTGACATTGTAAGTGAAGTTCCTTTTAACCAAGAACACACTTCTTTATGAATTTGATATTGTTTTGTTGTTTACGAGTAGTCAAGGTTAATATTGACAAAAGTTTTTTCGCTCTCTCCCTGGTTAAAAGAACCAGTCAAATCATTGGAGATTTTTCTTTTATATTATGAATCTTCCCCCCCCCCAAAAAAACCTAAAGTAGTTAATTATTGCTGTTAATAAGATAATGAGCAAAAAAAAAAAATTTAACCACCTTGGTGCACATGGTGGCTATTCATACCATATTAGTTTATGTAGGACTTTGTAATATAATCTCTACTGTCCCTTATCTAATTATAACATTATTTTGAGTTATAGATGAAGAAGAAAGACTCAAAAAAGAAGAAATGCACCACACTGCTGTACGAGAGCTTGAAGAGTGGTATGCTCGTTATTACGAACAGATCGAAAAAGCAAAATTAAATAACAGGTGGGTTAGCTGATGAAAGGAATATGTTATGAATTATTTCAAATATTAGGGGAAATGGAAGTTAAGTTTTGCACCCCTAAAAGATTGATAAGGCTAGGTAGGATATCATAATGTAATGTAGTCCTGTTGTGTTTTAATAATTTACATGTTTGTACTTTTGTTTAGTATACAATTTTGGAAGTCATCTTCAAAGTAGAAAATGCTTGTTTTGTATTTTAAAATGATTTTTTTCCATTACACCTGTAAATGAAATGATTGAAAATGTTAGTTTATCATTATTGTTTCAATTTCTTATGAAGCATAGAATAATAACTGCATTCTTATCTTCAAATGCTGCTGTACTTTCAGGGAAGTGTCGAAGTAAGTAAACATTTTGAAAATTTTGGAAATTTTTATTAATCAGGTGTTGGTATATCTGTTTCTTTAAAGCTAAACAGAAGATTTTCTTGTTTTTCTTAAATTCACAAAGACAATTAAAAGAAAGGTTTCAGGTCTGACTGAGCACTAAGTTACATACTATAACCACATCCTCTAAGCAGTAAGTGACTTTGAAATGTTATCATATGTACAGGACAGTAAATTCAGTTTCTCTTTTTCTAGAATAAGGTGTTTTGACATGATTTTTTCTGTGTTAATAGTGTTCCTGAAAAACTTAAATACATTAATCACTCAACTATAATTTTCTAGGTAAATCCAAGTTATAAACACTGTCAATCGTTTTTCCATGTTCACATATATTAATGTCTGATGTTCCAGGAGTATTTATAAGTTCTATTTTTTCTTGCTAGGAATGCAGAAAAGGAATATATTGATGAAGAAGACACCCAGCGGCCAGGTGGACCGGAATGGGAGAGAATTGCTCGGATGTGCGACTTCAATCCCAAGACGTCTCGTGGCACGAAAGACACTTCCCGCATGCGGTCCATAATTCTCCAACTAAAGCAGATGCCACTGGTCCGCAAACCTGGAGTGGGTGAGGCTTAAGTTGAAAAAACTACTCATCTAGGTTAATACTTCTAATTAATCCAAGTCCTTTTACTATGTAGTTAACTCTAGGTGTTTCTTACTACCAACACTGCTGGTTTCACAGTGTAAGTGGACTTCTGGTGTTACTTGGATGTTCTGTTTAAAATAAAGTTTAATCTGTGCTCTGTATTACATTTCATCTTTCTCCTGGTTGGTAAAGTTAATATACTAACTCTGCTACAAATTCCAAATGTAAGAAATTAAGTTTTCTGAACCGAATAGATGACTCCTAAAACTGATATGGTTGCAAAACGAGTTTTATTTCCTACATTTTGAAATATAATACAACATTTACAAAGCATACCAAAATCCAACACTTACATTAATATTATGGGGGAAAAACACATCCTTACCAATTACTAGTGAAGAGAATTTGTATTTGAACTCTAATTTCCTAAGAAGAAAGTCCAGCATTGTGATGTTGGCTGAAGTAAAACCACACAAGGTCTGGTGAGTTTATTGCTCTGCCATTGACGAGAGACTGTACCATCTAAAATAAGTTTCCATTAATTTTGTTAATCATAAATTCTAATTGGTAAACTGGACAAGGATGTGTTTTAAATATAGAGTACCTCAACCCACATAAAATCTAGCATAATATAATCACATATACCAGATTAAAAAATCTGTATATCAATTTTAAACAGCACTTATTAGATTTTAGTTACAATTATTCATATTTCAGTACCATCAATAGTCAAGTTTACCACAATAAAAACAAAGCTTGCTTATCATTAGCCATGCACACAAAGGAATGACTCATTTACAAAAGGCCATAACATTTCTGAAGCAAATGTACAAACTTGAGTTGATGATGAATTTCTACATTTGACTCTTTTTACATAGTGTGATTTTGAGTGTTTCAATTTACATATTTATACAAAGCCCAGAATACCAAAAGTTAAACAAAAAAAAGTCATAACTAGCTACAAATTTTCTAATCTAAACACACACACACAGCTACACTACTTAAAAGGATGTTATTCAATTATTAAAACCATCCATTTTGTTCGTGTCTACGAAAATATGCTTATTATAAAAATTCTACATATAACTTCAAACACAACTATTACTGTTAAATCTGTTGTGAGCCAAGGAAACAAAGCGGTATTACCAACAGTTATTATTACCTTAAGATTTCTTGTTTATCCCAGAACCAAGTGACATCGGCAACAAGAACACAATATAATGTGCTAACTGGTTCTAGTTTTTCCCTTGTAGGAAGGGAGGATTGTATGCAAGGTTTTATGTTCTTACCCTCTGGACTAAGATATCTGCATCAACTTGTTTTTTTTAGCTTTAAATTCTAGATAATTTTAGGATACTATGTGCAACATCTTGTTGAAGTAAACTATTTTACCACATGGGAAATTAAATACGGTCCCAGTCAGTCTCGTACTGTTTAACCCTATCACACCTTGGCATCGTCTTTCAAATTACTATAGCTAGCTCCGAAGTTCAGACCTTATTTAAAATTTTAAATGTATTGTTCTATTAAACTTAACATTACACCCATGTAGAAAACGTATACAACATGTAAGACTGGAATTTCTTGTAAATTTTTGCTCTGGCTAGGGGTGTAAACTTTGGCACTTATTGTTTCTGCACTGTCACCAATATATATTACAATAAACATAGTTGAAATTCAGAATACAAAAAGTACTGCCAATTTTGATTTTACTCATCCAAAAGACTGACCTGTAGAGAGCAAAAGCCAATACTACTTATGGACAAAACACTTTGAGTTGTAGTAACACAACTTCCTTGTTCCACCATATGCATGGTTATAAGAAACCCCTTTACCTAATTTTTATTGTCAAAAACAATGCCACTGCTGACTATTGATCAAATCAAGGACTAGCATACAATGTGGACATTGTATTGTGATATTTACTGTTAAGATTTTGGCAGTGGGCTGGTTTCAAACTGTTTAAAGCACTACCGATTACCTGCTACAACAGGTTCACGCTGGTGTACATGATGTAGGTTTCTAGGAATTGTTAAATGTGACTAATTTCAAATTGCAATAGTTAATCAGGTCACCTTTTTCTTCTCCAAACCCACTAACAACACATCATAATTCAGTAAATTAGAGAGTAAAGTTGTGCGTCCTAGCAGCAGCAGCGAGAGGACATTACTTCTCCTCGTCTCTTTATTATCTTATGTGTGAAGTAAATAAAAACAACATAGGGATTACGAAAAACGTAAGTTCGCTTAGGAAGGAAGCCCAATATTAACTGTTTAAAAGTCCTAATACTCAAATGAAGGCCAGATTAGAAAGCACACATGATCCTTAATAACAACAAATAAATAGGGTGTGTCAAGTAATCTCCAACCCAATCAGTTTGTTAGTCATCATTCTGTGGGGAGGAAAATAATAAAATGGTTTTTAAGTTCTTTTCCCAGTTACCAGTTGTTAATATTCTGTTGAAAGGGCCAACTATGTAGCTGATATATATCCACCAAAGTGGGGGGTTCAGTGGCTTCCAGTCTAAACTGCATTATGCAGTTGTCTTCGGAAAATACACTTTACCCAGATGTATGATGGGTACTCATGCAGGAGGAATCACCATTCTTATCCCCATGTGCCTCTTGAAGCTGTAGTTAAAAGCACTGGCCCCCGTGTACTTTTTCAAAGCACGGCAAGAATTAAAAGAAACTATATGAAAACAGACTTAGCCCCTATAGTAACAGTTCACTGTCTTCTCCAGGCAAGTACCAAAGTATTTGACAGATTACGTGACATATGTGCAATCCTCTATGTACATGTACAGTTTGTCTACAAAAACAATGACTTATTGTTTCCAATCAATCTTTTAAATACTTACACAGTGAACTGATGAATTCCCTGTAAAACTTCACCATAACATTTTAACAAGAACTATTCATTTACTGTTTTTTACTTTGGATTCTTAGAATGGTCGACATACATGATAACCAAAACCTCAAGGCTAACAATGCTATTACTAACATTATAAAAAAAAACAAGGGACATTAAAAGCAGATAACATGTTATTAGATGTCAAAACTTTATCTAAAAGTCAATTTTTCTAGATCAAAATATTAAAGAATCCATTTTAATAAGAAAGAATAAGCCTAAAGGTTGGTCTCTAGTTAAGACATGTTGATGGTAATCTGAAGGTTCTAATATGTTTTGACATCATAATGTGTACAGGTGACTCTCGTCATACTTGTTTTTGGTAGCCGTTTTGATGCATCTGCGGTTTATTTCGGCACATTAAGTTCCTGGAAAAGACAGCATCTCTATCGGCAGTCCTGTAACTATCACAAATTTTCTGGCTTTTGAGCTATGCAACAAGAGCCGTTAAAACTTCATCTAAGATATTCAATAGCTTTTCTGTGGGAACAGAAACATTTTCTCAGAATGCAAACTAACTTAACTGGAAATGTAAGAGAGGATGTGACAGGTTGTGACTGATTTTCTATTTGATGGCTCTGTAACCACACAAGATTGAAGGCTAATAAAAATATACTTTTTTTCCAAGCACTGACGATATTATAGTGAGTAACTTACATTAAATTTCATTGTCATTGGAGGGGTGGTAAATAAATTAGAGAAACAATGTCACATTTCTTGCACTACGTGAAATTTCAGATTTTTCAAATATTGCCTTATTAAATAAAGAATTTAAACTTATATTAGCTTATTAGCTACAATTTTGTTATACTAATTAGTATAACATAACCAAAAACTAATGTATTTAAATTTTGAATGTAACTCAATAAAAACCTTTGACATGTGCAGTTTGACCAGCCATGTGGATAGGGTTAAATGTCTTTATTGTTAACTTTTCAGTGCTATAACAGTATTTTCATGCTTTTATCAGTGATGTGATCTTATGTGGTCATTTCTCATGGACATGCCTCGATTCATCTTTATCAGACCGTTATCATTTTCCATCCATTGAAACTGTTTGGACAGAGAAAAAATTAATGAATCGAAGAATGAAAATGTGAAAAAAAGGCCTCAAAAATCCCATTCTATGGAGGATCTGAAATGGTTTGAAAGAGGTGAGAGTAGCATTGATATCCAAAGAGTCATGGGACTTGATGACTACATTCTACTACCATTTGTGATAGTGCTGATACAATATGGAAGAGTGCTAAATCATCTCTAAATTTTAGTGTCATTCGAGTGACAAAATCTCAATCAGATGTGATGGAAAAAATGGAGAGGATGCTGGCCAAATGGGTCGAGTATCAGCACCAGCAGAACATGCTTTTTTCTGGAGTCTTTATTCAAGAGAAATCTAAAACCTTTGCTGGAAGTTGGATATGGTTTGACCGTTTTAATATTTGCCGTGCATTCCATAATCTTAAGATGACTAGAGAACCTGCATATCATGGTGTCACTTTAGAATTTTCAACATGCTTCAGAGCAATGATTGTGGAAGGAGGTTACACACCAAACAGGTATTTAACATTGATGAAGTTGAACTTGCATTTCGACTGAAGAGAAGATGGCACCTGGATTTAAAGCAGCTAAAGATCTCTGCACTCTGCTTCCAGTGACTACAAAATAAGGCCTTTCAAGGTCTATCAATCTGTGGCACGAATGCCACATTGGCAATTGTTTGTGAACATTTTTTGAGAAAGCTACTACACAAGGAATTGAAAGCCTACAGTGAAAAGGAGAGGATTCTCTTCAAAATTCTTCTTGTTGGTGATAATGCTCCAGGACACTCAAACATTACTGACCTCAGCAAAAGTATTCAGGTGTTATTTCTCCCTCTCTACACCACTTCCATCCTCCAGCCAATGGATCAAGGAGTAAGAGCTACTTGTAAAAAGTTAATATTGTCGCTGAACCTTCTCCAGGCTTATTAGAGTGTAAACAGAAGATCAGCTCAGCATCAAGGATGTCTGCCACCGTTTTAACATCAAGAAGGCAACTGATATTATTTGCAAAGCCTGGGATAAAGTGTTGCCTCATTTTACGAATGGCATGTGGAAAAAACTTTGGCCCGAGTATGTAAATGTCAATAAAGACTTAAGGGTGGAGAGTGAAATTGTAAGTTCAAAGAAAGCCATTACTGACATTGCCCATCAGGTTGGATTTGAAGGAGATTATAAAGAAGATGTGGATGAGCTGCTAGAATTGCACCAGGAGGACCTGAGCAATGAAGAAGCACGTGAGAGAGGAATCTGAGTCAAGTCTCAGGCTTTCAAGTTGATTGACGCTGCCATGGCTATCTTTGACGAAGATGACCCAGAACTCGTGAGAAATTCTAAGGTGCAGAGGGAAGTTGAAAATTCCCTTAACTTTTATAAGGAGGTTTATAATCAGAAATTGAAGAATGGTAGTCAAGTTTCAACCAAGAAGTTATTGGAGAAGCAGCTCCCTCTACGGGAGAGCAAGATGTTTTTGAAATTAAAGTAATATCCTATTTTTTGCTCTTGCATTTTGATGAGTAAGAGGAGTTTAAAAACGCAACAATTCTTGGGAACTCAACCCCCTCATATAACGAAAGTCACCTGTATATATTAAAAAAATAGGATAGAAAAATACAAATATCTGTAAAGATACTTGTAGATACAAGTGTAAAGATGTATATCATGTACATAAATTCTATGATTTTATTATTTGCCAATGTTGATTTGGTTTGTTTCAATAACTATAAATTGTATAACAGTAGCTAACTTACCAAACTATATTATCTTAGTTCAAGCAGGACGCATTACAAAACTTTCCCTGGTTTTAAATACACACTGTGTAACACAACATATCAGCCAATTGTAACACCTGAAATGTCTAAAGGATAATTTTTGTGACTTGCATCAAAGCTACAAGTGATATAAAATGCCAGGTCTTCACATTATAATTTTCCATTCCTTGTACACAGATCGTCCTCTGCCAACTCAATAATACAGTCCATTTAGTGTCAAACTGTTTATACGACACTCAGTGTGGGGTTGAAAACGAAATCATACTTTTAACGTCTAGAAGGCTTATAAAGTCTAAAACACATTTTCGACTTTAGAATGTTACATTCTATTCTAGTTATTAAAAAAAAATTACAAAAATATCAAATTCATAAGCACAAAAAAAGAAAGAAAGTGTTTTGAATTTACTGATAAAATTGGCTCCAGAAGCATTGTTATGTGTAAAATATGCATTAGTTTAAAATTTATAAGTAATAGGTATTTCAACAAAATACTGGTGCTGTTATTGGGGGGGTTAACAAGCAAATAAAGTTCAAACAAAATAACTTAAACCGTGTAACATCCTCTCTCTCTCCCGCTGCACTGCAAAAAGGAAAACAACAATGAAACTCTAAAAAAAAATTTGTTTTAAACGTTAAGACATGATTATATTTTGTCAAGGCAAAATGATGATTTCTACAATATTAATGGGCCTGCACATTAAAAGGATGTGCATTTATCATGTGGTTTATGTCAGTCCAAAGATTTGAGAAAACCGTAGATAGAAAATGAAAGCTTATAAATACACTTTGTACAAAATTCACATATTCATTGCATCTAGAATTTGTGAGTCTTTATGACAAGCAATTTTCATACAAGAACAAAGAGCATGTAAAGAGAACTTTGCAAATGATTTTCTCAACAGGCTAAAAAAAACCTGGAAAATATATCTTTTTTTTTGATGGAAGTTAAAATTACTAATGTTTCTGCTTTTTTTACACGCATGTAAAATGCAAGCAATACAGAGGATCAGGCATCACTTTTTACCCAGCGAGATGTGATTAAGAGAAAATATCTTCGTGTTCACTGCTATTCTACTGAGGATATAAGCAAGATCTGTAATGACACTGAAAGTACAACCCTTTACGTGTCAAGTGGCTCCAAATGCAACTGTACTATGATTAATTTCAACATAGAAAGTGGTGGCACCAAATATAAAACTTAAATCTAATCTTCTGATTTTGATGCCTAATCTTTTGTAAATCCACTTACGCATCTTAATAAAAGTTTCAAAACCAGCCATGGATAACTCTCTCATGGGATATGGCATTTAACTAACTTTAAAAGACAGGTACAAGTAGGTAATAACATTATTATCCTACCTGCTGATTACTGATTTAGATTTCATTTTAGTACACAGATTAAAAAATTGCAGAAATGACCTTAACGGTGACCTACAAAACCACATCAATAACCTTAGCAGCAAACTTCCTATCCAACATATACCCACAAAACAACAGTGATGATGTGTTAACAAAAAGCCCTACTTACAAGAGAATGTTGACAGTAAAAACAATGACTTTTCACAAGTTCCATGGTTTCTGTACAAGGTGAGGATCAAGATACAAGCAGATAATTTCCTAACAATATTAATATCATTAGAAAATAAAGCTGAAACAAACCTGTACCACAATGGCACTATTTTGTTTAGAAAATTTCAGTGATTATAGTAAAATAGATAATCAAGTGTTCCTATGTGTGGTAAGGAATAATCTTTTACTGTATACTGAGCTATTAAGGTCCAATCTAGGATATCCATTTTTTGACATATATTTCTAGAGGGAGGGTGTGGGTGTGTCTTACATTACACTGTGCTGCATATTTTCTTTTTCTGACTTATTACTTAAACACACAATACTTACTAGTTCTTCCCTTCAACTAAATACAATTCTACTAAACATCTGGATGCACTTTGTCAGCAGTTTAACTTTACTGACCTTCCAGACAGTTGTTTTCCTATAAACAAAGAAAACAACATGAAACTAAAACCACACTTCTGGTGATCTGTCCTACCCAAATAGTCACAAGTTTCCATTTGGAGGTGGTCCAATGGGGCCGAGATCATTAGTTTTTACCAGATATTTCTCCAGCTTCGCTAAGATGTGCTTTCCATAAGTGTATTTCCGTAGTGCTGTAAAGTGGGGACGGATCTTGTGCAACAGCAGCTTACGCTGAGGAGACTCGGCTACTTCGATCATCTTCTGAACGACATAGTTAGCATACTGGTCCTTCATCATACTGTATAAGGCACTGGAGGAAAAACAATACATTGAAACACATTTCTAGGATATTTGGTACAAGAAACTATCATTCATATTAAAAATATTACAGTCATTATGTAGAAGTAGAAGAACAACCTACCCATCACTGTAGTACCAACTAAGAACACAGTTCTACATTAGAATCTGTAGAAA
>NW_013670040.1:51886-67940 GCF_000517525.1 Limulus polyphemus
CAACCTACTACAGTGATGGGATAAGACTAATAATAACACAGTTCTACATTAGAATCTGTAGAAACACAATCTACCCATCACTGTAGTACAGACTAACAATAACACAGTTCTACATTAGAATCTGCAGAAACACAATCTACCCATCACTGTAGTACAGACTAATAATAACACAGTTCTACATTAGAATCTGTAGAAACACAATCTACCCATCATTGTAGTACAGACTAACAATAACACAGTTCTACATTAGAATCTGCAGAAACACAATCTACCCATCACTCTAGTAGACTAATATTAACAGAGATATACATAAGAAACACAACTTACCCATCATTGTAAGTGCAGACTTCTTCTATTAACATTACTCTTTCGGCTCTTGAACAGTTAGTGACACATTTTTCCACAACATTGCTGTAAAACCAAACATTTTTCTTTACTGTAGTTGTCTTTATAAACAAATTTTTTTACCCAACATACTCTATTTTCAAAATGTTGACCAACATGTGTTTTTGTTGTTTATTTAAATAGTAGAAGTTAATATTAATAAAAAGAGGAGAGCAAATTACTTAAGCTTTTTATTTACCTTTAAACTGTAATATTATCTGTGAAAATGTATAAATTTGAAAACATAAGAGTAAAAAAGGCTTTAGGCTAAAGATCTTAAAAACACATGATGTAATTACTTTATGCCTTAACACCACACCTGAATGAACGTGTGCCGCTAATGGTGGGGATATTTTGTAAAATTTCATGAGATCCTGATAAGACATCTAAAGCATAATGCAGAGCTGTACCTATTGTTTCAGGAGAACTATATAAAACAAGAACACTAATAAAGAATCAAATATATGTAGATATTACCTCAACAGAAGATTTGCTGATGTTCAGATCTTTACAAATATTCAGGTGTTACATCACCAGAACACTTGCTGATGTTCAGATCTTTATAAATACGTAGGTGTTACATCACCAATTTCTTGATGTCTAGGCTATGAACCTTTCTGAAACAAGTAAAACTTCCACCAATAATGATTGATTGTTTTTTGAATTTCGCACAAAGCTGCACGAGGGCTATCTGCGCTAGCCGTCCCTAATTTAGCTGTGTAAGACAAGAGGGAAGGTAGCTAGTCATTACCACCTACCACCAACTCTTGGGCTACTCTTTTACCAACAAATAGTGGGATTGACTGTAACATTATAATGCCCCCATGGCTGAAAGGGCGAGCAGGTTTGGTGGGACGGGGAACCACCAATAATGAAATGCACATGTTTATACAATATACCACAGACATCTTTCACATATATCATCCTGTTTTATAAAACACTTTTTACTGGATTGATCCTTTACAAAATGTTAGTCAATTTTCTATCACAACACTGCAGATGACAGAGTATCATACATGTATTGAAAATCTCAAATGTACTTTATTCAAACCAATAAGCCACCTGGTCTCAACAACCAAACCCACTTGGTCTCAGTATCCAAATTTCACCCACTAGTATCAATATCCAAGTTCACCCAAACAGTCTCAATGTTCCATTTTTTTTTCCCCCAATATTTTATCAAGATGAAATACTCAAAAAGATTTTAATCATGTTGTGTTTTTCTTCTTCTTCTCAATTATTTACTGAATAATAATGTAATTAAAGTGATCTGTATTTGAAAATTTTGAACAAACCTGGCAAACTTATGCTGAGAAAGTGGAAGGACTTTTCCACGGACTATAGCTAATATTTTACTCTTCTCGTCAGGCTGGCCACGTTCAAGCACATGTTGTATGACATAGTTTCCATACTGATCCTGAACCAGCTGCTCGGTGTTTTGATGTAGTTCTTCCAGAACTGGGTTGGTCTGATCTGGGTTGCAGTGTTCGAGAATTCGCTGAATCACTCGACAACCGTATGGGTGGGTTGACAAGGCAAACACCTCCACATTGAAAAATTAATATAAAAAAAAGAGAGACATTCTAGCCTATTTCCACCATGACTTATTTCATACTAAATTGTACATTTCTTTAAGTTAAGTATAATATCATTTAGGTAATCTTTTAGTAAAAAATATACAATAGTTTCTTAATTATTAACTTTAAAACTACATTACACCTTCAATACATCTTTCATGCCTCCCCTACATTACTCTCCACACCTTCAATACATCTTTCACGCCTCCCCTACATTACTCTCCACACCTTCAATACATCTTTCATGCCTTACCTACATTACTCTCCACACCTTCAATACATCTTTCACGCCTCACCCACACCTTCAATACATCTTTTACGCCTCACCCACACCTTCAATACATCTTTCACGCCTCACCTACATTACTCTCCACACCTTCAATACATCTTTCACGCCTCACCTACATTACTTTCCACACCTTCAATATATCTTTCACGCCTCACCTACATTACTTTCCACACCTTCAATACATCTTTCACGCCTCACCTACATTACTCTCCACACCTTCAATACATCTTTCACGCCTCACCTTCACTACCACAATTTTCAGATTATTCATAACAACTTCCATATCTTCAGAGTAGCAACTTACATCCATACACACACTAGATCAATGGTTCCCAACAAAGGAACAGCTAGTTAAGAATAAAAAATTTCATGGACTTCTTTGTACAATATCAACTTTGTAGTAAAGTGCTTTTAAATTACACTATAAAAATGTACTTCAGTGGCTATATTCTAAACACTTAGTGGACTGGTTCGAAATCTTCCTATGAATGGGAACCAGTCCATGGGGCCAATGATTGGGAACCAATGCTCTAGATATCTTGTGATGTAACTTATTTGAAGGACATCCTCATCAGTCAGTATTTGGTTTTGAAGTAGGAAGGATATGACCAAAGTCTGGAGAACAGCTTGTCAGTCAGTGCAGGTATCGAAATAGAAAGGATGTGACCAAAGTTTGAAGGACAGCCTTTTCAATGTGAACAGCTTGTCAGTCAGTGCAGGTATCGAAATAGAAAGGATGTGACCAAAGTTTGAAGGACAGCCCTGTCAGGACGTGGTATTAAAGTATGAAGAACGGGAACACGGTATGAAGGGCAGTAAGAACAGCTTGTCAGTCAGTGCAGGTATCGAAATAGAAAGGATGTGACCAAAGTTTGAAGGACAGCCTTGTCAGGACGTGGTATTAAAGTATGAAGAATGGGAACACGGTATGAAGGGCAGTAAGAACAGCTCATCAGTCAGTACGAGGTTTGAGAGTAGAAAATATATGACCAAAGTCTGGAATATTTAAAAAGTTATATGTAGAACAATACCTGTCCTTGAAAGGCATTGATGATAAACTGCAGGACTACTGGATCCACACATTCAATACATTTCTGAACAACATGGTTTCCATTTTGATCTTTGACACACTTCAGGACATGGCCATCAAGTTCCTTCACGATTTCTTTCTGTAAAAGTATCCATAAAAACATCACAGCTTCACTTGGACTGAAATTAGTGTAAATATTTTATAGTATTAAACATTTTTTTCCTTCAACAGTCGTAAAGTAGTGCAATTTTAAATTTAACAGCAAACCACAATTTAACACTCATTACAGGTTCAATCAAATCAGCCAAGTTTGTGACCCTAACTTAACCTTTATAGTTTCCATACTATAATTTACAATATGTTCTGTGCATCTTCATAACATTTCACAAGCTTTTGGTATGCATCAAGTCTTTTGTAGACAAAAAAAATCAGTATTTTCACTCAAAATTTTTCAATGAATATATGGAGTCAAAGTGTTGACTACTTCCAATGCAAACTGATTTTCATGTTAAGATTAAAAATACTTTTCTTCATCTGAAAATTGTTAAATTTCATTTGCATAATCCCTAAAACCTCTTAAGTAAATTTCAAATGTTTTTTCTTTTGAGTAAAACTATATTGTATCTGTTATTTTCTCTGTCCTAACTCCATACGAGGTTGGTCAATTTGACCAATCAATTTAAAAATATGAAGTATATCTAAATTGCCCTTTAATTTCCAGAATGACTTCAAATTGTAACTTGAAACTACATTTTTTTATTCTAAATATCTTAAATAGAAATAGATGTATACTATTATGAGATTTAACTTTTATTGCCCTTTGAACCATGTCTAATTAATAATCTCACCACACAAATTTTAAGTCACTTGGTGAATGTGTAGCTCATGTTACCCTATCAAATTATGTAAGGCACGAGCTACTCGCGAGCATACCTCATGAAATATTTTTCTTCTTCCTTATCTTACCTAATATAACCTTATCTAATGTAATATTATTAAATTTTAGTTTCTTTTATAACAACAAATAAAGAATACACATGAAAAGCAAGAATTGCCTGGATCTTTCCACCACTTTTTTTATTTACTATAAATGAACCGTAACCATACTTTTTTTTTCTGTACTAATGATACTACTACACTTAATTTTTTATTTAATTAAATAATGCACCTAAGAACACAGAATAAAAAGCAGACAATATCCATAACTATCATAAATTTTTGGGTTTTCTAACTATTTGATAAGAGCCATTAAAAATTCAGCTAAGCCTGTTGGTGTGTTTCCCATGTACAGAAAACAACATTAAATATCATTTGATAGATTAAAACCTTGGCTTTTTATTGGTTATAAATAATATAGCAATAAATGTAAGAAAGAACTATTGTCACATTTTGAAAGAGAAGATGTAAAAAGTGGGCATGGTAAGAGGCGTTTGATTGTTTATTTGATAGCTCTTAACCAAATAAAACTGAACTATGCTTTGCCTGGGTGATGACAACATTATAATGAGTAATTCACATTAAACTCCGTACCTCTCTGCGTGGTGGTAAATAAATTAGAGAAGAGGGGATACCTATAGAGCAAATGTCACTATTCTCATACTAGTGAGATTGAAAAATTTGTTAAATATTTCCTTCAAAAAGTGTATTAACATTTGATTTATTAACTACATTTTTATGTCATGATACTAAAATAGTTTAATTATATTCCAATAAAAAAAAAAAAATTTTTTTTTCACCTGCTGATCTGATGGTATGGATTCAAGTGCTTTCTGTATGACCCGGCAGCCATACATTTGTAATGCTAAAGGCAGGACATGACCTTTCACCTTCTGTGTTAAGGCCTGTTTCTGATCAGGAGTACCAAACTCAAAAAACTTCTGGATTACATAATTTCCAAAGACATCCGTCATCAGGCCATATGCATCCCCCAAGATCTCATTAAAGACCATCTGCTTTTCTGCTGGGGTTGCTCGCTCCAGCTTCTGCTGGATGAACCTGTGAAAAGAATATCAATGTCTCAGTTGTCACATTACATGTACATCTAAGCTAATTCTGTTTTTCTGAGATTTCTATGATTTACCTGGATCCATGCTGATCTTGTGAGAATTCCACAATATGATTAGCTAAGTCTCTGACCTGCAGGTTTGGGTAGCGATTATTTCTAAAATCCTCCAAGAGACGACTTCTACCGGTGGTTTTTTCTATGCTTGAACTGTAATACCAGAAATATACAAAACTTGAGAAGGTTTAAACTTTCTACAATACACAACTTTAATGGAGTATTGAAATATCTTAATGGAAAACTTTTAGCACATGTAAAAATACACACTTTATATTTCTGACCATAAAGGCTTTCAATTTCCAATAACAAAAAACATAGCATCTGGTACTATCTTACTATTTGCTGAGTTCTACTCTCCACTGAAAGGGGTGTTAAGAACACCGTGATTTTCAAAGCTTTTTCTTGTTTGATACACAATATCAAACTTCCAAATTAGGTACTAATTTAAGAAACTACATCTACACAAAGCTTTCCTGTTATCACTCAGAACTGATGAATAGAAATCAAGAATACGTTAAAAAGTTTAAAAGAAATATAAAGCAGTACAAAAGTTTCTGCCATAAAATTGGAAGAATAGAATTAAAAGTAAGAAAGTTTACTTTCATGTCCTACATTTCCATTTTCAATAGAAAAAAAAAAATACAAAAGACTGAAGTGTCTTTAAGGTTGGTGTTTGTCCCCTGAATACTAACTTTCGCTGAAGGTGTCGATTGGGGAACATGGAGCTTGAAGAACCAAAGATATTATTGTTTCCCAGTGGGCCATTCCGGACCATGTATTTCGCTTCGGAACCAGAGGCTGCAGAGATCATGCGACTATTTAGTGGGCCTGGAAGACATGTTTTAGGAAAAACACTCAACTATAAACAATTTTATTTGAGCTGATAAAATTATAACTAATAATAATATTGTTAATTTTAGTTTGTTTGATCTAATATTTTTTACAGAAAGAAAAATATACTTAATTACAATAAAAATTTTTTGTAACTAGGAAAAAAATACACTCCTAATATGGCATTTAAAAAAAGATATGGGTGTCAAGGATGTATGGATAAATAAAACTGATCTATATAATCATACTGAAAGTAATTTAACCCTCTCGTTACAGACAGGTCAAAGTGCCATTGTCACTACATTTTAGAGAATTACATTCAAATTTTAAACTACTTTATTATCAAGGTATACAAATACACTTGGCATAACAACATAGTTAAAACAATTTTTTTATATAACTTACAAGTTTTTAATTTTATAAGGAAATATTTTAAAAAATCCTCAATCTCACTCTTGTATGAGAATTGCTCTCTAAGTACCCCCTCTTCTCTAATTTATTTACCACCCCTCCGAGAATACAGAATGTAATGTAAATTGCTCATTATCATATTGTTCTTACTCAGACAAAGCATAATTTTTATATTCTTCAAACTTATTTAGAAAATCAGACCTGTTTTGCAACACCCACCTGTCACATCTTCTCTTTCACAAATTGCCAATAATTCTTTGACATTTAATGCTATGTTATTTATAACCAATAGAAAGCCAAAAAAATAATAGTTATGAATATTGCCTGCTTTTTATATGTTGTTATTCTATGTAGTAGTATCATTAGTAATAAAAAAAAAGTAGGGTTAAGTTTCATCGACAGTCACATTATAAAAGTAACTAAATTAAAAAATTTGAAACTTATTATATAAGTTAAGGTTAGATTAGGCACGATAAAGACAAAAATAAAAGTTTTTCATAAAGTTATACCCTTAAGTAGTCCGTGTCTTAAGTAATTCGATAGGGTAAAATGAGCTAAACATTTCCAAAGTGATTTACAAAGGGTGGTAAAACAATAAAATTTAAGTATAAACAAATGTAGTATCATGTTACAATTTGAAGTCATTCTAGAAAAAAAGAGGGCAATTTTTTTATGGGGGTTACAAGGTCAGTCAAATTGACCAACCTCGTATAGTTAGAATACAGAAAAAAACAGACAAAAAAAGTTTTACCAAAAAAAACGTTTGTAATTTATTTGAGGTTTGAGATTACACAAATGAATTCTGAAAATTTTCAGATGAAGAAAAGTATTTTTAATATTAACATGAAAATCTCTTTAAATGCGGAGTAACCAACACTTTGACTCCATATATTCATGGAGAAATATTTAGTGAAAATATTTCATTAAAAATTTTGATTTTTTTTATGTCTTCAAAAGACTCTTAATGCTTACTTGAAAGTTTATGAAAATTTGTGAAGTTAAACAGAACATATTAGAAGTTATAGTATGGAAACTACAAAGTTCAATTTGAGGTCATTAACTTGGCTGAGCCTCTAACTAGAGAGTTACTACAAGACCTGAACTTGGTTTCAAGTTCTGCCCAATTAAAAAAGATCCCACACTCTCCACATATACGAATACATCAAAAGAGACCAGAATTTCTTTATAATTTAACAATGTTACCTACCCAAGTTCAAGTTGTTAGATGAAACACTGGCTGAAGGTGGTGGAGTGAGGCTCTGTCCCAGTTGAAGCATTCCAATAGGACCAGAAGAAGCCGTCACTGTTCCTAAGGGACCAAAAAACTGCCCACTTTTTGATGCTGTCAACTGACAGGAAAACTGGTTTTCCAGGCTACTAGAGAATACCCCTCCTAGGCCTGCACTGCTCCTCCTGTCCAGAGAGTCTCGACGAGGAGAACCCATGGTATTACCCAATCCTACATTCCAAAAAGGTAAATGAAAATTGGCAATATGAATCTCTTCATAATTTAAAACTTATCATAACAAGCTTTTTTGAAACTTAACACTTTACCTCATATAAAACTTGATTTGGTACAATAATGGAACTCTTCTATACAAGATATCAGTAGTTGGAGTTCACACCTCAAAACCAAAATTAAATATCACAAATACTTCTACACCTTAGCACAATTTTTTCTCTGTGATTGGCTGAGAGAACACTGCATTGTATAAAACATCTTAAATGTTGCCTTGAAAATCCAGTCAACAAGTCGCATCAATGATGCCCAATTGTCAAGGTTGTTGCCATGCATGCATGACATTGCAGGAGGTCTTGGCAGACATATTTTGGCAGTACAGAAAAAGCATACCAATAAACTTTAGGCATAATTTTATGCTGAAGTTAAGACAGGTGCGCACTACATGTTTATTTGTATAATCACATAATGATGAGCTGTTATATTTTGAAAATTACTTTCTAAATCTTCATTGAAACATATTTTTTGCCCTTTTTACCAGTCAATAATTGTTTAATGTTTAAGAATAGCTTTTTAAAACAGAATTTTTAACATTCTTCATGAATCAAGATTTATCTTTATGTTTCCAAGACAAAAAAATTATCACACTAAAATAAAAAGATGGCCTGCTTGTAAAACTTGAAGGACAGAAAATATTTTTACAGGGCCCCATTAGGTCTTGATCACAATTAGAAGAGATCTCCATTAGGTCCTAATTGCAATTAGGATAGACTTCCATGACTCATGACTGTGATTATAACAGACTTCCATGAGTTCTGATCATGATTATGACAGGTACATCTAAACACTGCTGTCTTTAGAATTATTCTAGCAAGTTTTCTGTTGTTATCTAATTATTTTTAAGTACCAATGAACAAATTTCAAACTAAGTGATTGTTCTGTATCACAGTGTACTAATGACTGGTGAAAAACACTGATGTACTTATAAAAAACGATATTCAGCCCTATTCAAATTAAAATAGAAAAAAATCTTACACAAAGAGAGATGGCACTTGTTTTTCACAAATCGGATTTTATAAAGGATTACCTGATCCTATACCTGATGAAACCACTGATCCTAGTGGACTGCTTCCATACACCATGCTGGCTTGTGTCTGACTGTGGCTCATCCCAAGGCCAGAGGCAAACCCACTGCTACCTGAGTAGCAAAGGTTGGCCGTCTGCTGATTGAATGGTAAGTTACTGTTGGGAGCAGATGTATAGAGAGAACTATTAACAGGGTTGGAGGTGTGAGTAGAGAAGTGACTAGCCGTTGGGTTCTGCAGTTGTTGCTGAATGTCAGGCAGAAGGATGGGCAGGCCTCCGTTAGTGATCTGCTTAGATGAAGCTGTTTAGATAAAACATTAGTTGCAACCAAAGCATCTGAAAGTCTTACTACAACCTTAAAATTCTCTAACTGATTTACAATTACAGTTCCTTCACAAATAATGAATACACCAGTAAGTCCTACTACAACAATGGAACAATCTGCTAATAAATACATCGGAACATCTAACTACAACTTGATAAAACATCACCCATTTTTATGTGCCTATTCCAGCCTACAACTTGGTAAAACAACCCACAAACATCACCCATTTTTGTCTACTATAGCCCACAACTAGATAAAACAACCTACAAATACCACCCATTTTTATGTGCCTATTCCAGCCTACAACTAGGTAAAACAACCTACAAACATCACCTTTTGTGTATTTCTGCCTACAACTAGATAAAACAACCTACAAACATCACCCATTTTTATGTGCCTATTCCAGCCTACAACTAGGTAAAACAACCTACAAACATCACCTTTTGCATATTTCTGCCTACAACTAGATAAAACAACCTACAAACATCATCCATTTTTCTGTGTATTCCAGCCTACAACTTGATGAAACACCTTTTACGTGCCTACTCCTGTCTACAACTTGGTAAAACAACCTACAAATACCACCCATTTTTGTGTGTTTACTCCAGCCTACAACTCGATGAAACACCTTTTACGTGCCCACTCCTGTCTACAACTTGGTAAAACAACCCACAAATACCACCCATTTTTGTGTGTTTACTCCAGCCTACAACTCGATGAAACACCTTTTACGTGCCTACTCCTGTCTACAACTTGGTAAAACAACCTACAAATACCACCCATTTTTGTGTGTTTACTCCAGCCTACAACTCGATGAAACACCTTTTACGTGCCTACAACTAGACAAAACAATCTACAAACAACACTTGTTGTGGTCTACTCTAGCCTAAAACTTGGCAAAACGACCAACAAAAGACCACCCATTTTTGTGTGTTTACTCCAGCTTATGACCTCGTGAAATAGTCTTTTAACAACATCCGCCTTTAAGTGTGTACTTCAGCTTACCACTTGATAAAACAATCTACAAACAAAACTTGTTGTTGTGGTCTACTCTAGCCTAAAACTTGGCAAAACAATCTATTAAAGACCACCCATTTTTGTGTGTTTACTTCAGTCTACCACTTGATAAAACAATCTACAAACAACCCCTCTTTTTATGTATGTACTCTTACCTACAACTTGGTGAAAAAATATACAAACACCATCACAGATATTATAGCGTGCCACACTGCCACTAATATAGTAATATACTAACTGATAATGTGATAGCTTACACTACACACTGACTTACATCTTGTCATATCGCTGTTCTGGTATTAGAGCATCAGCCCCCACGAAAACTGGATATAGCAGACAGTGTGGTTTAGAAATTTTTATATATTTTACTTTCACTCACAAGTTCTTGGGATTAAAATAGCAAAATACATCATTAAATGTGTTAGAACATAGTCACAAACATCATTACAGATGTAATAACACACTCTCTCATGTTAAGAGATGTTACAATATACAGTAACACATAAAAAAACACTTTGTTATGGAGAGAAAACAGGGTGTTTGTTCATAATCTAGCAGCTCCTGGAAAACTTGCTTTACATTCCACATATTTAGTGCTGCCATCTCTTGAATGCTTTTATAAATAAATATATATAATCACTAATGGTAGTAGTAGTGCACTAAAAATTTTTCTGGCTTTCTAACTATGCAACAAGAGCCATTACAAATTCATCCAAGCTAGTCAATATGTTTCCCGTGGGAACAAAGCTTATACGAGAAATTGACAATTCTCTGTTCAGAAAACAGTGTAATATAATACATCATTTGATAGATGTAAATCTTGGCTTTCAATTGGTTATAAATAATATAGTATTAAACATCAGAGAGAACTATTAACAAATCCTGAATGAGAGGATGTGAAAGGTAGGTCTGATTTTCTATTTGATGGCTCTGTAACCAAACAAGGTTGAAGGCTATAAAAATTATGCTTTGTCTGAGGGATGGTGATTTCATAGTGAGTAATTTATGTTAAATTTTGTACTTATTGGAGGGGTGGTGGATAAATTACAGAAGATGGGAAGCCTTGAGAAAATATGTCACATTTCTCACACAAGGGGAAATTCAAAATTTTTTTAAATATTGCTTTATAAAATTAAGAACATAAAACTTGTATACTATTCAAATATGGATTATTAGTTCTGATTTTATGCTACATTAATTGATATAACACAAAGTAGTTTAATTAAATTTTGAATGAAGTCAGTAAAAACCTTGTGACAAGGGATGCCTATGCACAGGGTTAATTAATCATAGTTTTAAACCCTACACTTTTATCATTCTACATACCAGAAGAATTGCCTGTAGATCCCTGGGGATGGGGGTTCACAATTAGTGGTGGTATTAATCTCATAGGAGGGGGTCCACCTATGTTTCTGGCATTTCCAACCATTAATGAACCATTCTGGTCATAGAAAGAGGGTGCTACCATCTGGTATTGGCCACCTAGATACCGTAAAGAGAAACATTAGTTTAAGGATATTCATATGCCTAGTTATACTTATCATTATAGTTTGTTTTTCAATAACATTTCCATTCTGAGACAGCAATTAGCAATTTTTTTTTAAAGTTCTTCCTTCGTGAAAAGATAAAAAATATTTCAATTCTTGTGACAGATCAGCTTTATACTTATTTTTATAAAAAATTTTTAAATTTATTATTTAGGTTTCAAACTTAACAGATAATGTGTCAACTTACTATTAACGTTTCAATCTTATCATATAATGTGTCAACTTATTATTAACGTTTCAAACTTAACATATAATGTGTCAACTTACTATTAACGTTTCAAACTTAACATATGTGTCAACTTACTATTAACGTTTCAAACTTAACATATGTGTCAACTTACTATTAACGTTTCAAACTTAACAATATGTGTCAACTTACTATTAACGTTTCAAACTTAACAGATAATGTGTCAACTTACTATTAACGTTTCAAACTTAACAGATAATGTGTCAACTTACTATTAACGTTTCAAACTTAACAGATAATGTGTCAACTTACTATTAACGTTTCAAACTTAACAGATAATGTTTCAAACTTAAACCAAGAGTGTATCAATTTATTTTTTCTCAATGAGACAATATGTAAAGTTTTGAATATTTAACTTTCTTTAATGACACAACAATATTATTTTGCTTTAATGCAGTTCATAACAAACTATCAAAACATTGTTGCATTGACAGCCAAGTAAAACACCTGAAATTATCTACCACAAAGGTTTAAAAAGAAGAGCTGTTAAGATAAGCAAACAAAGCATTTTTAAACAAGACCAGTTCACCAATGAAGAAGGTTAATGTTATCATTTCTAGAAACTCATCTAATCCAATTTCTAAAAACCTTTGAGAATTTGTACATCACTGCTAAGAACATTTCCAAACAGATCTATCAAATAACCGTTATGATTAGAATATACAAAGTGAGACATACCAGTACCCTGTATATTGTTTGTACCCTGAGGGAGACTCTCTCCATTCCCCTGGGGTGTCATGGCATGGGTACCATTAGTACGTAAAAGTTGCTGTTGTACAGCTGGGCCGTGGGGTTGCCCTTGATTCCCTTGAATCAGGCCTGGAGTGGGAAACATACCCCAAGGAGGCATTCCATAATATTGAGGCATCATAGCTGGGCCTGTAATGTGTTAAAACTGTAATGGATACACTATTAACAAACAGTTGAAAAACTAGTTCCAACATAACATAATGACTACATTTACACCTTAAATCCATACTTTATAGATCAATTTAGATGTAAATTTTCCCACACTTTACTCAGTCTCACCTGGCATGATTGTACCCATGGCATAGGGATCCTGATTCACAAGGTAGGGGTTTGATGCTCCCAAACTTTGTCCTTGCTGCTGGGGTATCATGGATAACGGCTGTCCTTGCGCAGCTGTTTGATTTCTATGATGATAGAGTAGCTGATGTTCACCTCTCTGAAACAGAGAAATTATCAACTCACTGCCGAGCATATTAATCAGAATAGCAGCAAAAAAAATAACAAACATGTTAACTGCCAAGCATATTAATCAGAATAGCAGCAAAAAAATAACAAAGATTTTAACTGCCAAGCATATTAATCAGAATAGCAGCAAGAAAATAACAAAGATGTTAACTGCCAAGCATATTAATCAGAATAGCAGCAAAAAAATAACAAAGATGTTAACTGTTCTTGTCCTGGAGGAATCTGTACATGGAAATGAAAATTAACTGCCATTTTAACATACCAGCTTTACCTTGCCAATGACAAGCTTTTTAACATGCACTTGACTAATAAAACTCTGATACACCAAGCGACGGTTGAACACTTTTTTAAATTGTAAAAATAGAAGCTTCGTTTGTTTGGAACAGAGAGATGCTATTAAAGATTCAGCCACAGAACTTAACTATTAGAAAATAAACAGCTACATTTACCACACTTCTAATTCACAATCTTACCTGATTGTTGTAATCTAAATACCACACTTCTAATTCACAATCTTACCTGATTGTTGTAATCTAAATACCACACTTCTAATTCACAATCTTACCTGATTGTTGTAATCTAAATACCACACTTCTAATTCACAATTTTACCTGATTGTTGTAATCTAAATACCACACTTCTTTTGTGTACTTTGTTGGAGAGATGCTGTTAGGGATTTTAGGTTATAAGATTTGCTCATTGTTGAAGAAGACATATTAAGCAAGATTTGCAATTGAACATCTTCAATAATTTTTTTTGTCTGACATTGTACAGAATGCCAGATTATGAACCTGTCTGTGAGGAAGAATAATTGTTTTAATATTGTGTGAATAATTCATCTTTACATGTAGTCGTCAACCTGGAAGTAGGCAATCATCACCTACCGAAGAGGACGTGAACAAAAATCTAACGATGTTGAAACTTCAGAACCCTGGAGGAGAACATTTAGTCGTGCATCCCGTAACTGGAGGACTCACCCAAATTCACGATACTCTGGGAGGGTTTGAACCCGTCGGAATCGACAGCTTACCATTTGATTATCCACCCCACTTAATGCAACCTGTGGATTCACCAAGCATTTTAGATTACAACAATCAGGTAAGATTGTGAATTTAAATACTTGTTGCTTCACATTGTTGTGCAAATACTTGTAGCTTCACATTGTTGTGCAAATACTTGTAGCTCCATAGTTGATGGTTAATAACCTTTCTGAAATACACAACAATGTGAAGCTACAAGTATTTACACAACAATGTGAAGCTACAAGTATTTATAGAAAAACATGAAGCTATAAGTATTTTTCCAAGAACACGAAGACAAGTATTCACCCAACGTGAAGTTAAGAAGTATTTAAACAACACTGTGAAGAAAACATTTATTTGACAAAAATATCAAGCTACGTGTGTATATATACAAAAATTTGAAAACAAGTACCCAAAAATAAAAAGCTACATGAAGTTGTGCAAGAGTATGACAACTACAAGTACTTATTCAATGATGTGAAGTTGAGTATTTGTACGTGATGACTAGAAGTATTTGTAAGCAGTTGAATACCACAACAAATGAGGATTGACCATTACCTATGGTAAGTAACCTCTGACCCTCTTATATCAATTCAGTTGAAATGTGTTAATCTGGAAGTACAGATGGCACCAAAAGCTGACCTCTTTTAAGAGCGTTACATTATGAGAGCTTCTATTATAAAAGTGTGCAAAGCTTTTTATAATTAATATTTCAAAAAAAGGGATATTTGTAGTGTTGAATCATACTGGTAAAACAAGGGAAGATAATTTCAGCAAGGAAAAATAGGCTACTCCATGACCAGATACTAATCCCACACTGGAGTAAGTGACGAAAGTTTAAACAGCTTGTCACCAGAAGTAGCCCAAGAGCAAAGTTAAAGAAGGAACCTCCCTTGTAAGAGTAAATGAGATTAATCAAATTGATTTAGGTCTGCAAAACACAATCTTTTCTCAAAGCATCCACCTAACAGAAGACCAACTGTCAGAACAAACATGTTGTAGCATGTGAGAAGTGTCATAAGGGGTGAAACATCTTTCATTTGGACTGACTCAGCAAAACAATCACATATTCACATACAAATGTTTAGTAAAAATACTTTGTTAAAATACCCGATTTTTTGTGTACAACAGATCCGTAATGTTTACTAAAAGCTCGCCACATTTCATGAAGGTATATTTAGTACATCCAGAAATATAGAACATACAGTTTCATGATTACAAATAGTTTCCAGAGAGGGTCGTATCAACCATCTTTTGTACTCACACAGTTAAATGTCTGCAAACATTCAAGAACTTTATGTTCATTCTCTTGTTGATATAACATGTTGTAGAAGTTTTTCCAAGGGAATTATGATGGTTGCAGGTCATAGCTATAGAGGTAATTTTAACTTAAGATTCACATCATCAACAAATATACACTGAAAACTAAGATTCACACCATCAACAAATATACACTGAAAACTAAGATTCACATATGAACAAATATACACTGAAAACTAAGATTCACACCATCAACAAATATACACTAAAAACTAAGAGTTGCATGTGATCA
>NW_013670040.1:68469-75934 GCF_000517525.1 Limulus polyphemus
ACCAATGGTACTCACAGACTCTTAAACGACTAAATCTTATTTGAATAATTACATCACATTACCATGCGAAAGTAATGTTTGACTGGCCAATTACAGAATTTCACTGGTCACAAAACATTATATTTTCATTGGAAGATGGTTATTGTAGAATCAACACACCTTCTGTTGCTAAACAAATGTAATTACTAGCCAAAGGGGAAATTTAAATACATTACTGCTGCCCTCTTAAGTCAGAGATTATAACTAGAGGTTATAACAGTGAAATCTGATTCCTATAAAAAACAACAAACATTCTTAACTAACCATCCACACTAAGAATTCTTTTATTGTAAAGAAACATTTCAATTTGAAGAAACTGATGATATTGGAAAAGAAAATTTAATACAATACCTTCTTAAAGAAAATTTAAATATAACAAAATACATCAAAGAAATTAAGATAAAACATAGCTTATTTAGAAGGTCCATTTTTTCTTCATAGAGAATTACGTATCATTGTTCTACACAAACTTTTACAGTTTTCTTACCTAAATACCTGCTTGTTCTGCAAACTGTTCTGAATAATTCCATTGGCTTGTATAATTCCTCCACCATTATTTCCTTTTTCTTTTACGTCACTGTTGTAGAGTTTTGTATTGTTACCTTTGTTGTTACCATCTGTTTGGTTCTACGATAAAAGAAACTTCATAACTTCTTTTATCTTATTAAATTTTTAACTTAAAGAATTAGCCCAGCAAATCTTAAACAAGAAACTAGTCTAACAATTAACACATCTGGTGGTAATTGTGTCGTTTTAGCATCATCCCTTTCAGTTAATCAAATAATAAGATTCTCTCACTGCAAATTCTTTTTACTGGCCAGAAAAAAAACTTTTTAATAAATAATATTATTTATTTACTTTTTATAAACATAAATGATATATATTTGGCTAATTTTAATGATAATACATTTTTTAAAACTGTGTAACCATTTTACATTTTAGCTGAATAATGAAGAACTCTTAAAAAAATTATTCCAAAGGAAGAAAAATTAAACCTACCAATAGCAGCAAAATATTTACCTCTATTTTTTTATTTTATAATAAGAAATTTAGAAAACTGTTAATATTGAAACTTAACTATAAATAAGCTACTGTTCATTGAATTAAAATAACAAGCTTACTAATTCTACATGAAGTGGAGCCATCCTTGAATCCAGGTCTTTGGTGGTAGGTGAGCTCCCAAGTACATATTCTGCCATCTTCACCCCCAACCCACTGGTTTCTGAAGAGCGTGGGGAGAGTACAGAGTTTGCATCATTCCCAGGATAAGAACCACTGCGACGTTGTACCATGATTGGCTGCGAGACTGCATGCTCTATGGAATAAATGTCAACTCGGTTATTGTCGTGATGACTCGGAAGTTACCATTTTCCAACATGAAAATGTATTTGTGATAGATACTTACTTCCTCTCACATATCAGCTTTTTCTAATTTTGTGCTGCCCTCTATACGCAAAATTTTTTGCTCACCACTAGCCTCGAAACTTTCACTTAAATTCATGTGTACCCACGTGCTATTGTTACGATGTAGCATGCAAATGAACTTGCGACAACCCTCCACCAATAGGAGTACAACACATCCTCAATCATCTCCAAGATTAGACAAGAAAAGGTGCACTGGAAGTGAGAAGGATGGGTGAGAACTGTGAGAGTAGGCAAGTATCTATTGTAAATACATTTTAAGTATTGGAAAACGGTAACTTCCAAAATGATACCTTACCTCTGTTCACATAATAGCTAAAAAACAACATTAAAATGTTGGTGGGACTGGCGCAAAAGGATGAGCCCCCTTCAAAAAGCATGCAAAGAGTGTGATACCATAGAAAAGTAAAATAGTACACCCATGAGAGACCACACCCCTTCTGTACCAAGGTATACTCTTCACCCATAATAAAGATACGAGTTGCTAAGTCAGGAAGAAATCAAGCACTGTCCAGAACCTGATCATAGACATGGATGTGCCAAACAGATTAGTGTGGCTAGGGTGCATCAGACTGTACATGATGGGTCAACCTCAATTCAAAATGAGGCAGCATCCAGTCTGCAGTAGGAAGGTCCCAACCATCTTCACTCAATCCCAGGAAGCAGAAGGGAAAGTAACCTCTATTCTGCCAAACTAAAGAGAACTCATGTGTGCTGCCCCTGCACATATTTAACACTAGGCCACCCAGAAACTTAACATCAGGGCAAGAGTAGGATGGGAGAAACATTGTGGTGAGTCAACTCCATTCCAAAACTAGATGGCATAGGGTATTTGTCATCTGGTCAACAGTAGGAGGAGGATCCCAATCAACCTCCTGAGTGAGGGCTTATATTGGCTGGTCCTGCAGGAACCAACATCCACACAGTGGTAGGTAGGGGTGGGTGGGAAGCCAGCCAGAGGTGCAAACTGTACTTGATGGGTCAACTACAGTTAAAAGCCATGCGGCATTGCAAATTTTTTGTCTGTTCCATGGTAAGAAGAGGGTCTGCACCATGTATTCCAACAGAACACCACCACCATAATCTCTAGTGAGCGGAATTGGTCGCACTCAGAATGGAGTCTCCATAGTTCACCACCTTAGTAGCTTTAGGAACTGGTGAGTGGAAAGAAATCCTGTATTCCGTTGGGGAGCATGAAGGAATGCAATACCTAAAGACAGTGCAATGGGTAACCACAAAAACCTATTCTTAAAAGCAGACAAGTCCTACTTTATTCAACAAGAACCGGAGGGATGGGCAGCTATCACAACAATGTTTTACTCATGACAGTACATGAGTAGGTATAGTCTGAATCAGACCTTGTTTAGCAAATAAGATACTGCGAGAAAATCTCTAGAAAACTTGTGGAATACCCCATATCATCAGTGAGTGCAACAGACTTGAACGGCCATATGGTGCAGATTTTTATATATAAGCATAACCTAGCAAGTGCTATATGCCACTTAGTGGGATCCCATCACATAGAATAGGACCCCTGTAATGGTAAGAGAGAAAAGAAAAAGAACTTGCCCAGTCAGAGCTGGTAAAGGGTATGTAAAATAGCAACAGGAGGAAATCTATATACCAACGAAAAAGAAACAGCCAGATGATGAAGATAATGTGAGACAAAAGTACGTGGGGGTTGTCCACATGCTAGTCTGCATAATCTCTATCAACAGACAATGGAAGTAAGTGGCCAGAGAGAGAGAGAGAGAAAAGAGAGCAAGGTGTCAAAGTTAGTGAGAGGTAACCTTAAAGTGTCTATGTTAATTACATCCAATGAATCATAGGTTAGACAGATGAGCTGCTGTAGCCATCCTGTCAAGGTAATGGGAGAAATATCTTGGATAGATCAGAAATTCCAAGAAATAAATAGATGTGATAGTAAACTGCAAAAAAAGAAGCAGTGCAGACCAAATAACAATAAACTGCACAGATGGGATAGAGATGTTCAGGATCAGAACAAGGATAAAGAGAAAAAATGAATGGAAGGTAAGTAAATAGGAGTAAATGTGCTGTCTCCTTCACAAGCTACAGACATTTGAGAGAGACAAAAGCACAATCAGGATAAAGAAGAATATGAGAAGCATTAATTGCAAACATGCATCTTCTATGGCCACAGACAGAAGAAAAAAAAGAGTTTTAAGCAAAATATGGTAATAGGAACAAGAGGCTAAAGGCTCATAGGAAGTGTAAGGGCATGGAGAACAACATTCAGGTCCCAATCAAGAAGGACCGCAGGACGGGGAGGATGAATGTGGCAAAAAGAACAAGAAAGGAGAATACATGATAATAATGGGAAAACCTTTAAGACAAAAGCACAGCCACTTGAACACCAGATGATTGGAAGACCACTCAACAGGTAGTATCCTGTTGGGCCTCAAGAGCCAATCTGTGACAAGATTCAGGGCACCTGGAATATGAAAATTGATGAGACATACTTGTAAAGAATGGGCCCAAAAATGTGGAAACGGCAAGAGTGCAACTGGATGCCACCCCTAGTGATTGACATGGGAGAAAACTGTAGAGTTATCTGTATGGATCATCATTAGACATCCACTAGATGGTAAAACGATACGTTGTGTCTGGTGTCCACCGAGAACAAGTTTGGTTCAAAGTACCTGTGGCCTTGCTATCGTTTCACGAATGTAAACGTTGTTTTGTGATCTCTTGCTCTCCTCTTACTTTCAAATCTTGTTGTTTTCAAGCAACACCAAAGCTGAATATTTGCAATAAATTCTTTAAAAAATATTACACTCAAAATAAAAGTATTACACTAATGTGTCCCATTTGACTTGTACTTCTCACTAAGCAAGTTTTTTTTATGGCAAAATTATTATTATCCGATTGCTGATCATTACATTGAATGGCTTTTTATAGTTTTTCCAATTAACTGAAATAAGATTTTTAAAAATAAACATTTATTAATTAGACAGCCATTTTATTTTTGGATTTTGGTCAAACTTTTTTAATGAAAGAGTCCTTTCTACGAAAATGATCCAAAGCTTGACATTCCACCAAAAGTTTTAAGAGATTGACATGAAGGGACAATTCTCCATGGGACCACTGACTCGAAATCTCTGGAGAGTCGAGATGCACCCCCACCCTGTCCAAAACACATCTGTAAACAGATGGAGATTCAGATGAGAAGGAGAAAGAAGGTAAATGGTGGAGTACAAGGGATCTTGAACTGGGTTCCTCTAATCTTGCACAGTCCATTAAAGACAATACATATGAGCATGACCCAAAGAGATAAGTGATTCCATGAAAGCCAATGTTCCCAAATGAAAGAGAAACTCCCATATATTGATAGAAGGTAAGGATATGGCATTGGAAACTAACTGCTCCATGCTCCTCAAATGAAGAGGAGAAGGTTCAGCTTTGTTGAGATGGGAATTGAAAAACACATCCAAATGAATGAGAAACTGAGTGGGTGTGAGATGCGACTTCTCCAATTTGACCAACCAACACAGACATTCAGACTCTTGAAGGAGAAGAGTATGGTTGTATGAGGCTTGTTGGGACAAAGTCAATCATCATATAATGGTAAAACTGCAGTCCCAAATCCTGAATGTGTCAAGCAAAAGCTTTGACTACCTGACAAAACCCATATGGGGCCAAAAGGGAGAGGGTGGAATTGAAAAAACTGATTCCAAGGAACAAACCAAAGGTAACGCCTGGATGAAATGGGAATGTAAAGGTAAGCATCCAAGACATCCACCTTGGTTATCAAAGACCTGGAGTGAAGGACCATCTGAGGGTGATAAAAGACTCCATGGTAAACCAAAGGAGGCTGTTGAAGCAATTGAGTCTTGAAAGATCTATCACTGGGTGACAATTACATTTTCTTGGGAATGATAAACAGACAGGAATAAAATCCTGGAGAAGGAAAAAAATCTGTTCGATAGCATCTTATGCTAAGAGGTCCAAAGCCACTTCGTACAGATGCTGGCAACAAACTAGATCCCATGGAGGAGGGAAAGAAATTGGAATGGGAGACAAAGGAGGAGAAAAGGAAAAATAAAGAGTAAGGACCTTTGACAGCACCCAAAGGACACAACAATCGGTTGCAAACAGGTGCCAACGGTCTCCAAATTGAGGCAACCAAGCCCAAACCTAACATATAGTTACTATTGATACTGATGGCACTGAATTCAATGGTCAGAGTAATGACATGAGAAGGGGGATGGGTAGGAAAAGGAGAAGAAGCTGGAGGAAGGGGTACAGATTCAAGTGCAGGAAAAGCTTGCAAAAGATGAGAAATCAGAGAAGAAATGGAAGTGTTGGTGCACAGCCTTCACACAAGAATCCAGGACTCCACAAAACACAGTTTGGTGGAGGAAAGGAGCCACATGAAGGTCTCAGAGATAAGAGCCAGGTAAATGCACCTGAGAAAGTAGGACATCCCTGCCTAACAAGTTCCAATGACAAAGAAACCATATATAGTGAGATAAAGCAAAAGAAGACAAACACGTCATTATAGAAAAGACAGAAGAATGAGTATCTGCCAAAAATTCCTCAGGTGAATGGTGGATAGCCTCTGAAAGAGAGTGGATAGAGGAAAGACAGTGCAAAAAAGAGTATGTGTGAGATAAAGACATGAGAATTGAGCTGGTGAAAGATGAAGATAAACGATCTGACCCCATAGCCTGAAAAAAGACCCCAAATCCGTGGAATTCAGAAAGGGAAATTCAGCTCTATGATAGGCCAAGGCAGGTGTATCTGCTAAGCAAGGAGGACGAGGCATGCTGGCTCCAGCATGAAGGTGGGACAGAAAATAGTGTAGATCTGAACATCAGGAGATGAAAGAAAACAAAATAATCAGTTGTAGGGCCTGAATGCAAAAGAGAAGGAGAAGAATCGTAAGATACAGAAGAAAGGGACAAATTGTAACAAACTTGAGAAATCATATCCAAGAAAGAAAAGGAAGGTCTAGGACAATCAACAACAGTGGACTGAGAAGGTGCAGCAAAATCACTGTCCTTGTGAACCGGTTCCACAGGTAAGGGAATATATGTCTCTGGGTCAGCAGAAGGATCAGGTCAGATGTAGGGCTCCAACTATCAATACTCTATGGCTAACATAATAGACAAAAAGGAGCTCAACACCATAGTTGTTGTTTGTCTAGCTTGAATAAGGCCTTGTTGATCAACACTAGACAAAGAAGTAGTAACATGAACTTGTAAATTCATAATGCAGAATAGAAAAGTGTAATCAAAATATATATGTGCAAATGCCAAATTGAGAAATGACTGTAGAAATCAGTATAGGGTGAGTCAGCTGCACTAAGAGGGTGTGACACATTCCTATTGGTGGAGGGTTGTTGCATGCTACAGTGCAGCAATAGCACATTGGAACACAAATTTGGGTGGGAACCTCAAGGCTAGTGGTGTGTGAAAAATTATACATATAGAGGACAGCACAAAATCTTGATGAGCTAATAGTAAGTGGAGGGAAGGTATAATATCAGTATAATAAATCATACTATAGTTTATCACAGAAGGAAGTGTTTTATTGTTGTGGTGATACAGATCAGGTTCTAATTTATACAATAATTTGTTACAATATGAAATGTTCTATTGTTGTGGTGATACAGATCAAGTTCTAATTTATACAATAATTTGTTACAATATGAAATGTTCTATTGTTGTGGTGATACATATCAGGTTCTAATTTATACAATAATTTGTAACAATATGAAATGTTCTATTGTTGTGGTGATACAGATCAGGTTCTAATTTATACAATAATTTGTAACAATATGAAATGTTCTATTGTTGTGGTGATACAGATCAGGTTCTAATTTATACAATAATTTGTTACAATATGAAATGTTCTATTGTTGTGGTGATACATATCAGGTTCTAATTTATACAATAATTTGTAACAATATGAAATGTTCTATTGTGGTGATACAGATCAGGTTCTAATTTATACAATGATTTGTTACAATATGAAATGTTCT
>NW_013670040.1:76934-87916 GCF_000517525.1 Limulus polyphemus
AATATGAAATGTTCTATTGTGGTGATACAGATCAGGTTCTAATTTATACAATGATTTGTTACAATATGAAATGTTCTATTGTTGTGGTGATACAGATCAAGTTCTAATTTATACAATAAAATTATTAATTATTATCTGCTGTAAACTTTACACAAAGCATTAATGACTATTCTTGCTTCCTGGCTCAGTAACTTAGAAGTTAATAGTAGGGAATTCAACTGATTGCAATAATAAAGAAATATGAAGTCTCAGCAATACATGTGCACAGATGGCATTTTATATCCAAAACATTATGAGAGAGGGTATTATACATAAGGAAATTATGAGATCACAACCTGAAGAGTTAGGGATCAAAAGCACCTAATGAAAGTGGCATCAACTTATGGCAGGGGTCGGTAACCTACGACTCTGTAACTCTCTCATCACGGGCTTGGTTAAACTGATGGACCATGTGACCTTGTACTCATACTTGTATATTCACAGACAAATCTTTTTTTTTTTAGTTTATTAAAAATACTTCATGAAGAAATATGATATTTTTTATGCAAAAGACTTATAATGTTTGCTGAAAGTCTGCCAAATTTTGTGAAGATGTACACATCTTGTTTAAAACAATTTGAAGTCATTCTAGAAAGAAAAAAAGGGGTTATTTAGATTTATTTCGATCTTTTTTGGGGAGGAGGGGATATGAGGTCGATCAAATTGACCAACCTTGTATAGAATTAGGGTACAGAAAATAACAGATAAAATATAAGGTTTTACTCACTGAAAACAAAAAATTTCAAATGTATTTGGAATGTTTTAGAGATTACACAAATGAAATTTAAGATTTTGGAGATGAAGAAAAGTATTTTTATCTTAACATGAAAATCACTTTGCACACGGACCAGTAAAAAAAACATGAAACTAAATTTGTTTATCCTAAGTAGCTTTAAACTTGTAACAGTACACATCTATTTATACTTAAATTTTATTGTTTTATTGCCCTTTGAACCACATCTAACTACTACTATTCATGCCATTATAAGCTGTAAATCACTTGGGGAACGTGGAGCTCATGTTATGGTATTGAATTACATTACCCACAAGCTACTCCGAGCTGCTTACGTGCATGCCTTGCGAAACATTTTTATTATTATTTATTTTACCTAATCTAACATAAAGAGGTCCCTATTTTTACCGTTTAGTTATTTTTATAATAACATGTAAAGATTAAGAATGAAAAACAAGAAATAAAGATCTTTTTTTTTTTGCTACCAGCTGCTGATGACACCTAACCCTACTTTTTTTTTTATATATACTAATGGTAGTAATGTACTAAATTTTTTTTATTTGATTAAATAATGCACCAAAGAACATAGAATAATAACAAGCTAAAAGCAGACAATTTCCACTAATTATCACAATTTTTATGGCTTTCTAACTATATGACGAGAGCTGTTACAAATTCATCCAAGCTAGTCGTTATGTTTACCATGGGAATGAAGCTTGTACTAACAGAGAAAATGACAATTCTCTGTTCAGAAAACAATGTAATATAATACGTCATTTGATAAATGAAAACCTTGGCTTTCAATTAGTTTGTCTGTTTGTAATTAAGCACAAAGCTACACAATGGACTATCTGTGCTCTGCCTACCATGGGTATCGAAACCCGGATTCTAGCGTTGTAAGTCTGCAGACATATGGCTGTGCCACTGGTGGGTTTTCAATTGGTTATAGATAAAAATATTAAATGTAAGCGAGAACTACTGACAAATCCTGAATGAGATGATGTGACAAGGAGTATGGCAATAGGGGTCTGATTTTCTATTTAATGGTTCTGTAACCAAATAAGATTGAAGGCTATAAAAATTATGCTTTGTCTGAGCAATGATGATTTTATAGTGAGTAATTTACATTAAAATTTCGTTCTTATTGGAGGGGTGGTGAATAAAATAGAGAAGAGGGGATGCCTAGAGAAAATAAGTCACATTTCTCACACTAGTGGAAATTCAGGATTTCTTAAAATATTCATTATAAAATTAAGAACTTAAAACTTGTATACTATTAAAATATGGATTATTAGCTACAATTTTATGCTATACTAATTAGTATACCATAAACAAAAAGTAGGTTAATTAATCTTTGAATGTATGTCACTAAAACCTCAAAAACAAGTGCAGTAAATGATGCCCGGGCAGAGAGGGTTATGGAGATTTGTGCGGCTTTCAGGCTATCTGCTGTTTCCACCGAGGGGAATCGAACCCCTGATTTTAGCATCGTAAATCCAAAGACTTACTGCCATTCCATAAGGGGATTCTTTTTTTTTTTGATAGTTAGACCGTCAGGGCACACTGTGGCTCTCAAAATGTTTTGGTTTTACACAAAAACAAAAAAATGGCTCCTCTTCTTCTTTGAAGGGTTGCCAACCCCTGACATAGGAGGTAATGAAATTGCTACCTGAAACACTGTTATGACCAGTGCTCCATGCTCCCTCTCTCCACTGGTCTGCAAGAAATAGCCCCTTGTCATCATCTGGTTTGTTGTCTTCCATCCCCCATACTGGAAGCTTCTTTACAGACCCTGGAATCTGTTTGAAAAAAACTAAAGAAGCTTTAATTCTGGCTCAAACATGAGGTGCATACCGTTTATAAAACTTAAACTAATCCATTATTCTCACTTGTCCAGGTTGTGGTGTCTTGTCAAATAACAGACAGAATAAATAATCCAAGCACGTCAATTACATCAGTGTCATGTAATATTAACGATGAATCAAAATTACAATTAACACTCTCACTACAAGCTCAGTCGAGTCAGCCAAGTTTGTAATCCCAAACTGACCTTTATAATTTCCATATTATAACTTCTAATACGTTTATTTATCTTCATGAAATTTTGCAAGCTTTCAGTAATTATTAAGAGTTATTTGTAGACATACAAATTAGAATTTTTAATGAAGTATTTCCACTAAAAACTTCTCCATGAATATATGGATTCAATGTTTTGACTGCTCTGAGTGCAAAGTTATTTTCATCTTCAGATTAAAAATAGTTTTCTTCACCTTACAAATCTGAAATTTCGTTTGCTTAATCTAAATAAATTTCAAACATTTTTTTTCAGTAAAACTTTACATTTTATGCTATTTTCTCTACCCTAACTCTATACCAAGTTGATTAATTTGACCAACCTCGTAACCACCACAAAAAATATAAAATAAATCTAAATTAACTTTTTTCTTTCTAGAATGACTTCAAATTGTAATATGAAACATTTCTTTATCCTAAATAGCTTTAAACTCAACAATATACATCTGTTTATAATTAAATTTTAATGTTTTATTGCAATTTGAACTGTAACTAATATTCATGCCATACTAGTTGTAAATCATAATGCAAATGTGTAGCTCAAGTTACCCTATTGAATTAAATGATGCATTTATTATTAATTATTTTACTTAATTAACTAAAAAGTTTCTAATTTTTACATTTTACTTACTTTTACAATAATAAATAAAAAATAACACGAAAAACAAGAAATAAAGTATTTACCTGGGTCTTCTCTTTCTTTGCTGTCACTTTACCCTACTTTTTTTAAAATACTAATGGTAATATTACACAAAATAAGTTATTTAATTAAATAATAAACCAAAGAAAACAGAGTAATAACATGCAAAAAGCAGACAATGTCCCATAACTATCCCAATTTTTCAGGCTTTGTAACTCTGCAACAAAAGCAATTAAAAATTCAGCTGAGCCAGACGATGCATTTTCAACGGGAATATGGTTTGAACTGGAAGCAAAATAGACATTTCTCTGTGCAGAAACCAAAGTATTATAATATATCATTTGAGAGATTAAGACCTTGTCTTTCTATTGGTTATAAATAATAGTATTCAATGTTTGAGAAAAATATTTGCTATTTCTGAAAGAGAGGACACGGCTTGTGGATGTGGTAAGAGGAGTCTGGTGTTCTATTTGATGACTCTATAATCAAATAATATTGAAAGCTATAAAAATTATGCTTTGCCTAAGCAATGACACATTATAATAAGTAATTTATGTTAAATTTCATATTTCTCGGAGGGGTGGTAAATAAATTAGAGAACAGATGCTTGTAGTGACAGTGTTAAATAATCAACTAATAGAAATTATAGTGTTTCATTTTATTACTAGTTTCACTTACTCGACCTATCCTAGTAATTTAAATATTGCTATTATGATTTCATAATCTGTTTGATTAATTAGAGTTTGTTTTAGCCTCAAGCCAACATGGCCCAGTGATTAGGATAGTTGCCTCTTGGTTCGAGGGTCAGGAGCAATTCCCACTGCTACCAAACAAAGCATGCTTGCTCTTTCACCCTTGGGAACATTATATTTGTTTCTGAATTATTGTAAAGTCACTTAGGCTATCCACCATGAATATGTGAGTGTGGCCTAGTGGCCATTAGTTACATATCTAGCAACAGTTATACCTGTTGTTTGTGTTTACCTTGTTTGGGCTAAACAGCAGTGAAGCTTTAACTTAGTATGTTGCTTACTCGTGACAAGATACAAACAAACCAGTGTTACTCAGGATAAGCTCTGCTTCCATAAGAAAAGTTACGACAAGTTAGTATTTACTAGTTGACACAGACTGACAATATGTAACATCAATAAGTCATTAATTATTTACAAGAACAGAATCATTGTTTAAACAGACTAGCTCTAGCTAGATAAGAAGTACTGAAGATTGAAGACAAGTTTTGATTATGTGTAAGTAAGTTACAATTGCAACTCAGCCTTCATAATGTGCAATGACAAGTGTCATATATTGTTCAGATCATTGGCCCAATGTAAAGATACACCTATAGTATCAATATCTTCACATGGTTGATCAACACCTTCTAGGCCTAATCATCTAGTTGTAGACATTCTGTTCATCACCATGTGCTTGTTTGCCTTGATATAGTTCTGCTAATATACAAAATCATAAAGTTTACCCAGAACTAAACATGGTATCTAATGTAAGCTCACTTGTCACTTAAGTATTTTTCTGATTTACAATCAATATTACAAAGTAACATTTCTTTTCATCAACAGTAGTTTTAATAGTCATGTAAAGATTCGTAGGAAGAAACCCACTGAATAGTACCAATCATATTTTCTGCTTGTTACAGATTTCGCTCTCATTCAGTGCATGATTCATTTTCATGTATAACAAATTAGATTACAATAGTATGTTAATCTTACGTTCCAAAGAAGTCTATCATATTAAATGAAAGGTAATATGAAAACGTCTTTACAAAAACCTCAAACAAATTAAAATATTAAGGTGAGTCTCTTATGAAAATAATCAATCAGTCGAACGTAACCTATTAATGTGTCCGACACTTAATCAGGAAATTTCACTAATCATCCAGCTCTAAATGTATAAGTACACTAGTGATAGTTCAGCAAGCCACACTATCTATTAGTCATTAACAATGTTTCAGAGGTTATTGTAGCATTAAAAACATTTACTTTTACACACATTTCCTACCATAACAACCACCTGTTTAAACATTATAACAAAACAGATAATTTCCTACCATAACAACCACCTGTTTAAACATTATAACAAAACAGATAATTTCCTACCATAACAACCACCTGTTTAAACATTACATCGAAACAGATAATTTCCTACCATAACAACCACATGTTTAAACATTACATCGAAACAGATAATTTCCTACCATAACAACCACCTGTTTAAACATTACATCAAAACAGATAATTTCCTACCATAACAACCACCTGTTTATTAAACATTACATCAAAACAGATAATTTATAATGTAACATTATTCCAAATCAACTAAGATAACATATATCACTTGGAGTGCCTAACGCCTAGCATCCAAACACCACACACGTAGTGGTATACAGAAATAGTAGATATCTCAAAGCTATATGTTAAACTTGTGTACTGTTGAACATTAAGAAAAAAAATGAAAGATCTATTCCCTTATCAGGCAATAATACTGTGTACGTTTTTACAGACAATCCAGTATTGTTTTCCATGTTTATATGTTAGTTTACAGCAATGTAATTGCTATGCAGTAACTCAAACACTCAAGGGAAATGTATAGTCATAACTAATTTTATTTATTGGGCAAATGCGTACTTAGCCAAAACAAAAAACCCAGTATTTTGGGTATTTTCAAGTAGACTAAATTTATTTCAACCAACATATGAAAGTAGAATGTCAAGTAATTTTGTAAATTAAACTTTTTATAACTATCTTACAAAGTACAAAAACCATTTAGGTATGAATAAAACTAGAAAGTTTATTCAGATACATTAGTACTGTCGTGCAAACAATGTTTTAACTTCTTCATTCTAGTTGCTGTAATGTTTTACTTTTATGAAAATTGTATTGTATGCATCAAATTTTTAAAAGTTAGCCGTGTAATAACGTAACCAAAGGTTCGGTATTTTTTAAAAGAAAGAACTTCAATTAAGAAGAGAAATTTTCACAACAATAATATAGAATTTTGTATTAAACAGTATTGATCATATAATCATAAAGAAGCTTTAATACATCAAAATAAGATACTCTGTGCCATAAAAGTTTTAATTACTATAACTTAATCTTACAAAGATTAAAACCGAATATGGAATAAGTAATAAAAAAACCCAGAGTCTAATCAAATAATATTAGTTTTATTGTGGTGACAACTCTGTTTAAATTCTCAAATGGGGAGGCAGGCATAACAAAATCCAAATTTGCTCCTTATTACTGAACTCCTACAGATTTTGGATATACACAACCAGAGTATTTTAAGTACACAATTTTAAGAGAATCCTTAGAATGTTTGTTACATCAAAATACTTGGTAACTTAAACTATTAGGTTTTGTTACATCTGCATTCTAGAAACACTGTTCTGTTATTTTTTTACTTCTTGCCATTTTATTAAAATTTTCTAGGTATATATATATAATGTGGAAGTCTACATAAATGCAATCTCTAGTGTTGATAGGTCAAGAAATTTATGGAGGAGAAACTGAATACTTTTTGTAAGTAAAAACATGCTTACAGTTTCCTGATGTCAATTAAACAAAACTGTCAATTTAATGTAAATACAGGAAAATCATGGATCACATCACTAAGCTCACATCTGTAATTAAAATGGCAGTCCTGTGAAAATGTGTTTAAAGTTAATATTTCTATATTATATAATTCTTCTTTAAAAATATAATTAATGATGTTTTAGAAGCAAATAAAGCTCAAACAAACACAAAATTCATGGAACCTTTCAAATAATTAATGCACAAACCAGTCTAGAAACAAAAGCAAAATACCAAGCTTAAAATATAAACACAAACTTTGTTATAAATACAAGCAGAAGACCAAACGTAAAACTCAAACTTCACTATCAAGACAAGCAGAAGACCAAATTTACAATACAACACACACTTTGTTATAAACAAAAGCAAAATACCAAGCTTAAAATACAAATACAAACTTTGTTATAAATACAAGCAGAAGACCAAATGTACAACAAACTTTACTATCAAGACAAGCAGAAGACCAAATTTACAATACAACACAAACTTTGTTATAAACAAAAGCAAAATACCAAGCTTAAAATACAAACTTTGTTATAAATACAAGCAAAAGACCAAACGTACAACAAACTTTACTGTAAATACAAGACCAAACTTACAATACAACACACACTTTGTTATAAACACAAGCAGAAGATCAAACTTAAAATACAACACAAACTTTGTTATAAATATAAGCAGAAGACCAAACTTACAACAAACTTTACTAGAAATAAAAGCAAAAGACCAAACATACAAGACAGACATTGCTATAAAGACATGCAGAAGACCAAGTCTACAAAAACTTTACTATAAACACAAGCAGAAGACCAAACTTACAACAAACTTTACTAGAAATAAAAGCAAAAGACCAAACATACAAGACAGACATTGTTATAAAGACATGCAGAAGACCAAGTCTACAAAAACTTTACTATAAACACAAGCAGAAGACCAAGCCTACAACAAACTTTACTATAAACACAAGCAGAAAACCAAACTTACAATACAACACAGACTTTGTTATACATACAAGCAGAAGACCAAACACACAACACAAACTTTACTATAAACATAAGCAAAGACCAAACTTACAATACAATGCAGACTGTTATAAATACAAGTAGAAGACCATGCTTAAAATACAACACAAACTGTTATAAATACAAGCAGAAGACCAAACATGCAACACAAACTTTACTATAAACACAAGTAGAAGAACAAGCTTACAACACAAACTTTACAATAAAGAAAAGCAGTGGGCCAAGCTTCAAACACATTCTTTACTATAAAGACAAGCAGAGGACCAAGCTCACAACACAAACTGTACAATAAACATAAGCAGAAGATCAAGCTTACAACATAGACTTTGTTATAAATACAAGCAAAGATCAAACTTACAACAAACTTTACTATAAATTTGATCTTTGCTTGTACTTATAACAAAATATGTTGTAAGCTTGATCTTCTGCTTATATTTATAGTAAAGTTTGTTGTAAGCTTGATCTTCTGCTTATATTTATAGTAAAGTTTGTTGTAAGTTTGATCTTTGCTTGTATTTATAACAAAGTCTATGTTGTAAGCTTGATCTTCTGCTTATGTTGTCTTTATTGTAAAGTTTGTGTTATATTGTAAACTTGGCTTTCTGCTTGCCATTATAGCAAAGTTTGTGTTGTATCATAGGCATGGTCTTCTGTTTAACTTTATATCAATGTTGGTGTTGTATTTTAAGCATGGTCTTCTGCTTGTATTTATAGTAAAGTTTGTTGTAAGCATGGTCTTCTGCTTTTATTTATAGTAAAGTTTGTAAGCTTGATCTCCTGCTTGTATTTATAGTAAAGTTTATTGTAAGCTTGATCTTCTGCTTATATTTATAGAAAGGTTTGTTGTAAGTAGCAAAGCTTGTGTTGTAAGCTTGTTCTTATGCTTGTCTTTATTGTTAAAGTTTGTGTTATTGTAAGCTTGGCTTTCTGCTTGCCATTATAGCAAAGTTTGTGTTGTAAGCTTGTGCATGGTCTTCTGTTTAACTTTATAACAATATTGGTGTTGTATTTTAAGCTTGTTCTTATGCTTGTCTTTATTGTAAAGTTTGTGTTATTGTAAGCTTGCTTTCTGCTTGCCATTGTAGCAAAGAGTATGTTGTAAGCTTGTTCTTATGATAATGGCAAGCAGAAAGCCAAGCTTACAATAACACAAACTTTACAATAAAGACAAGCATAAGAACAAGCTTAAAATACAACACCAATATTGTTATAAAGTTAAACAGAAGACCATGCACAAGCTTACAACACAAACTTTGCAATAATGGCAACAGAAAGCCAAGCTTACAATAACACAAACTTTGCTATAATGGCAAGCAGAAAGCCAAGCTTACAATAACACAAACTTTACAATAAAGACAACCATAAGAACAAGCTTACAACATAAACTTTGCTATAATGGCAAGCATAAGAACAAGCTTACAACACAAACTTTAATATAAAAGCAAGCAGAGGACCAAGCTTATAATACAAACTTTACTGGAACTTTAAAATATCTAGAGAAAAAAAAACACTAATCTCATTAAGGGGTTATGACTTACATTTACAGTTTAGAATTTATATACAATGTGGCACAAGTAGGCATTTACCTCAAGTGGATGACCAGTCTCTAAAGCGAGTGCCTGGAAGTCAGTTTCTAGCTCAGTTGCATCACTTCCTCGAACCTGAAATAAAGAGCAACTGTAAGCTAAGACATTCAGTAATTCATTATAAACTATGTAACTACAAGAGATGTTAGAAGGTCCAGGATAAGTGGATATTACGACCACGATAAGTGAAGGCTAAATATAACTGCCTGACTCTGACAGGAGAGTTTCTGGAACAAAAAATTGAACTTTGATGGTTCTAAGTTATTCGAATAATGAATGAACGTCACTACAGAAAATTTGGTGACAAAAGTCATAGAATTTTGAATTAAAACAGCCTATCTCATTTCTTCAGTCACTCAATAACAAAACTATCACAAATTAGTAGAAAACAACATGTTATGAGAAGGGAATTCATTCCCAAATAGACACTTGATAACCAAGTAAATGAACAATATGAATGCATTCAATTACACATAAACCATGTGGTGTGTAAATAATGTTTTGACTTAAAATCTATGTTTCATGTGAAAACTTGTATAACAAGCTACTAAGATTAAAACGTTCATATTTACACTTGATAGACTTGAAATGGAGAATGTTACATCAGTGTGTAAAAATCACAAGTTCCTTGCATGTTACATCAGTGTGTAAATATCACAAGTTCCTTGCGTGTTACATCAGTGTGTAAATATCACAAGTTCCTTGCGTGTTACATCAGTGTGTAAATATCACAAGTTCCTTGCGTGTTACATTACACTGTGAATATCACAAGTTCCTTGCGTGTTACATTACACTGTGAATATCACAAGTTCCTTTGCATGTTACATTACACTGTGAATATCACAAGTTCCTTTGCATGTTACATTACACTGTGAATATCACAAGTTCCTTTGCATGTTACATTACACTGTAATATCACAAGTTCCTTGCATGTTACATTACACTGTAATATCACAAGTTCCTTGCATGTTACATTACACTGTGAATATCACAAGTTCCTTGCATGTTACATTACACTGTAAATATCACAAGTTCCTTGCATGTTACATTACACTGTAAATATCACAAGTTCCTTGCATGTTACATTGCACTGTAAACATCACAAGTTCCTTGCATGTTACATTGCACTGTAAACATCACAAGTTACTTTGCATTACACTGTAAATATCAAGTTCCTTGCATGTTACATTGCACTGTAAACATCACAAGTTACTTTGCATTACACTGTAAATATCAAGTTCCTTGCATGTTACATTGCACTGTAAACATCACAAGTTACTTTGCATTACACTGTAAATATCAAGT
>NW_013670041.1:0-7153 GCF_000517525.1 Limulus polyphemus
AATAGTTACACACTGCACAACTTAACACCTAATAATAGTCACACACTGCACAACTTAACACCTAATAATAGTCACACACTGCACAACTTAACACCTAAATCAGCCATCGATTTGTAATGTAGTTAAATAATAGTTGTAATATGAAGAAAGTAAGCACAGAGCAGGTAACCGTACCCATACCAAGGTCGGGAATGTCAGCCCAACCAGGTAGAGGATTGTTTTGTTTACAAGGCTTCCCCCAGAACATTCTGCGTCCTGACTATGTCCCCCCTTCACTCATTGAATCTATGAATTTATAGATGTTGAGTACTTTAATTTTGCTTCTTTGTTACCGTCCCCCCGGATACTTTTTTTTTGCGGCTGCCTAGGGGTCCCGTCCCCCAGTTTGGAAACCCTCGGTTTACCATATTCTCTAAGTTCTATCTGTAAGCCTTATCTTTGTTTGTTCGTTATTAAGCACAAAGCTACACAATAGGCTGTGTTCTGTCAACCGCGAGTATCGAAACCCGTTTTCTAGCGTTGTAAGCCCGCAGATCTAGGCACCTAGAAAGGCCAGTGTCAATGAAATACACTGCGATATTATCGCTATGTGTATTTTAATTCACATGTAGTTAGAAAAAAAATATATTAACCTCAAACTATACAGATTTGTTTCTACAGAGCTCACCACCGACAGAGGTCCACATGTAGCCTCATGTTCAATATTTTTAAGTATTGGTTTGTTGCAACACTGAAAAAAAAACGGTTGAAATCTCTAATTTACTATGTAAAATTAATAATGGACTTCAGAAGTAATTAGTTAGATTAATTACAACTTTTTTGAGGAGCTCGTATGTTATTAATGACCTTGTAACCAATAAAATCGTGGATCCATAAATAATCTCGTACATAAATAGTTTGGAAAAACGTGTTTAAAAAAGCCGACCCCCACCGGCAATTTTGGGGTTAGTACTTTACACACTCTGGTTAACACAAGCGTTGATGTGATCCAGGTGTTACGTAGCTATGGCACCAATAAACGCATCGCACATTCTTGCAAGGGATTAAATGAAACCAAAACAACTAATTTTCTGAAAGCGTTGTACTCTCGAAAGTTGACAAATGTGGCCCTGTTTATTTCCTAAATGTTACCAGCTTTCCGTATGGTCTATGAATGTAAACGTAGAATCGTTTCGTTTATCTCAGGTCACATTTATAACTGTTCATTTTCTCACTGTAATATGTAAACATTAGAGAAACATTTTTTTACATACTTAATACAACTAGGTGTTTTATTAGGCGCAATTTTTTTTCTAACTGCTCTCATTTTTTCACATTCTTACAAGCGTTGAATAGTTTTAAACGTTCACTTTCGGATTGATACTTCAGAGTTAGTCGTGTTTCTATCGTATTTTTAGCCGTGGCAGACAGCGGCTCATAGAATGGCTCTGAGTTTTTCAATAACAAACTTTAGCTCATGACTCCATTATTTGACCGATTTGAGATCTAATTACAGCCGCGGCTATTGAGGAATCCCTCTTGTTTCAGTTTCGTTTAGTTGTTGTTAAGCGTAAAGTTACACAATGGTATGTCCGTGCTCTACCCAGGACGGGTATCGAAACACGATTTTTAGCATCTTAAGCCTGAAGATTTACTGCCGAGCCACTGAGGAGGAGGGGGGTATATATATTCAAAGAAAATACAACAATTTCAAAATGGTAATATCAATAACGTACAAGAGAAATAACAAAAACCACAAGACTTGGAAAGCGATGAATAAAAGAACGGCAACGTTTCTTTTACCTGAGCGATTCAATTTTTGATAATTTTTTCCCTGGAGGTTTACATATTGGTAGTTTTTCTCGTAGTAGGTCAAAAGCCCGGTTCATATCTCGCATCCGACTTCTTTCTCTGTCACAAGCACTTTTCTTCTGTTCCTCCCTCGAGAGGGCGCTGTTAGAACGACCTGAAAATTAAAGCAGAAGTTAAATGTTAATAAGGTTTGTATCTTTGTCCTTATTTGTACATTATTATTTTTTGACTAAGTCAAATTATTCAATACCAGTTATTCCTGTATAGGATTTTACTAACTACTGATCTACAGTGCTGTGCAAAAGTGTTAGGACAAGTGAATATTTTGCCATTCCTTCCATTTTATGTGGCTAATTCTTCCATACCACTACAGAATGTACATTTCAACACCATAGTAATACTTCACTGATCCCTGGTGACAATTGAATGAACCAGGGTGAGAATATTTATCATTCTTTAGAATTCCCATATACTTGTTACCAAGGGCATGTCATAATGGTTCTGCTTGAATGAGCATACTGATCAAATTTGGGGTCTGGAATAACTGTCGTGGTACCCCATGCAGTGTCTTAACCATACAGAAAGAAGCTAACAAGGAGCTAGCATATGGTACCGATATATGCTAGAAGAAATCAATTTAATAGCACTCCACAAATATACCTTGATAAAAACAGTGTTTAAAACTATATAGTAAGTTTTGTTGTCATGCCACGGCCCAAAAAGCGTAGAGAATTGTCAGTAGAGCAGAGAGTTCGCATAAAAGCTTTACGTGATGCTGGTTGGACTCTCCGACAAATTGCCGCAGACTTGAAATGCTCCCTAAACACTGTCAAGTGCATCCTAGATCGTGAGACCGAGACAGGTAAATTTGAAAATAGGAAAGGAAGAGGCAGAACATCTAAACTCAATGATAATAATGTTAAGTATCTTCGTTTATGCAACCTTCGGGACAGAAGGAAGACTGCCACTGATCTCGAGCATGAGATAAACGACCATGTACCAAATGACAGAAAAGTGTCCAGATATACAGTATCAAGAAGACTCAACGAGAATGGAATATTTGGCCATGTAGCAATTAAAAACCTTTACTTCGATCTCCAAATATTGTCAAGAGACTGAAATTTGCTAAAAAGTACAAAAACTGGACTGTTGATGATTGAAAAAGGATGATATGAACGGATGAGTCCAAGTTTAAATATTTGGTTCAAAGCGTAGGTTGTATGTCCGTCGGAAGAAAGATACTTACCACAATGCGTAGCACCTACCATGAAGCATGGGGGAGGCAGTGTGGTGGTTTGGGGTGTTTTTCTGCTGAGGCGACAGGAGATATTTGCAAGATAGATGAAATAATGGACTAGCGCAAGTACCATCAGAAACTGATCCGTCATGGTATACCCAGTGGTTTGTGTATTATTGGTAAATGATTCTACTACCAAGACGATAATGACACCAAACACTCATCCAACCTATGTATAAATTACTTAACCTAGAAAGAAGCTGCTAGAGTCATTCAAATGATGCAATGGTCCCCACAGAGCCCAGATCTCAACTCAATTGAGCAGATCTGGGGTTTGATAGATCAAAAACTTGAGAAATCAAAAGTTATTTCCAAAGATACTTTATGGGAGTGTATTAAAGAAATTTGGAGTAAAATCCCAAAGGACACTCTGATTAAATATGTTGCAACAATGCCTGATAGACTGCCTGCAGTTATTAAAGCAAAATGAGAACGTACAAAATATTAACTGTTTGGTGAACTCAAGCACTTCCACTGAGTTTCTGTTGTACTAAATATGAAGATTAATAAAATTTTGATGTTTCACCTGTGATTTACCTTCCATCGTTCTTTGAAAGTAGCCTTAAATCTAATTTTTGAATTTGCCCTAACACTTTTGCACAGTACTACAACTGTTAGAATAATTACTTGATCTTAATGGTCTTAATGATATAACTGATAGAATAATTTCTTTGGTCCTACTGATCTAACTGCAAAAATAATAACTTTGATTTTAGAGGTCTTATTAATCTAACGGCTAGAATATTAACTTTGATTTTAATGGTCTAACTGATCCAAATGCCAGAATGATTCATTTTTTAATATTCTTACTGATTTGACTGATAGAATGATTACTTTGATGTTAATAATCTTACTAATCCAACTGCTACAATGATTACTTGGATTTAAATTGTCTTATTGATCTAACTGCTACAATGATTACTTTGATTTTAATTGTCTTACTAATCCAACTGCTACAATGATTACTTTATTTTAATTGTCTTATTGATCCAACTGCTACAATGATTACTTTGATTTTAATAATATTATTGATCTAACTGCTACAATGATTACTTTGATGTTAATAATCTTACTAATCCAACTGCTACAATGATTACTTTGATTTTAATAATATTATTGATCTAACTGCTACAATGATTACTTTTATTTTAATTGTCTTACTAATCCAACTACTACAATGATTACTTTTATTTTAATTGTCTTATTGATCCAACTGCTACAATGATTACATTGATTTTAATAATATTATTGATCTAACTGCTACAATGATTACTTTGATTTTAATAATATTATTGATCTAAATGCTACAATGATTACTTTTATTTTAATTGTCTTATTGATCCAACTGCTACAATGATTACATTGATTTTAATAATATTATTGATCTAACTGCTACAATGATTACTTTTATTTTAATTGTATTATTGATCTAAATGCTACAATGGTTACTTTATTTTAATTGTCTTACTGATCCAACTGCTGGAATGATTACTTTTATTTTGATAGTCTTAATGATATAACCGTTATAATGATTACATTGATTTCAATGGTCTAACTGATTTAACTGCTACAATAATTACATTGAAACATAATTAGTTCTATTAAGCATGTTTAGAAAAGTGTCTTAGTTTCTATAAAAGTTGGTGAAATGGTTAAAATTGCACAGTATTCCTAAAAGTGAAACAACGCCGCCTTGTGGTTATAAATCTACAGCATCTGTAATATAAGCATTCTAGAATTGAGAGAAACTGACGGAATATTATAACAGCAAAAATAAATAATCAGAAATACGATAAAGGTGTTAACTCTATACACATAAAAACGTTTGTACTGCCTTGTTCCCAATAAAATAGCTTCACTAACACTACAAACTTTGTAGCTATTGCATGTTTGTCTTGTTCAGATTGAATATTATTCATGCTAGTTATTAAACGAGAAGTATAACTGAGACAATTTGTTTTCTCGATCTGTCTGATTATAGAATACATTCTAAGATGAAGATTCAGAATGAACTGCTTAATCTAGTCAGGAATGAGCCAGGTTCTTCATAAACAGCCTAATAAAGATAAATCAAAATCAGTAATAACGGACAAACTTTAGTAAACCATGCGCGAGTTTTATATAAAATTATTAGAATTTTCTACGTGTCGAATCTCGTATAATAAAATTTCGAAATTTGAGAAGCTACAGAGACAATATAACTTGTTAAGTTGAAAATTCGTTTGAATATTTAACAAATTATTAGTGATTTTTGAATGGAATGTTTACACCAGAAACACGTATTTAAAGTTAGAGATAGCAGAGGCGTCGCTAAGTGCTTAAAAGATTCGAATCTCTGGCCCATAGGCGCGGGAATTTTCGGTGTATCTGTAGGATATCTATTATGGTCTTCTACTCTGATTTTTCCATACATCAACAGGGAATTCGGAGCACGGACTCGTGTGCTTGTGCCTAGCTGGAGAATAGTGTATTTATGTAGATCTTTTACGTTTATATTAATTAGATTATTAATTGTACTGGTGAAATATAGATAGCTTCTTATTTCCACTTATTTTAGACGTACCTCGTTCTCGTGTTCTCACTTGAGATCTGAGTCGTGATGATCGCGTGTCGTTAAATGAGGAGGGGATTGAGGAATGCGAGGTGACAGCAAAATGGGAAGTAAGCGGAGCTGGTAAGAAAGGGTTAACTTTGGGAAGGTGTTGATGGGCCGGAAGCGGCGTCATTATCTGTCCCAAAAAAGATGTATTGCTGCCCTCAGTTGCTGTGCTGGGTAAGCAATGGTACAGGTAATCACTGGTAGGTGCAAGATAGTTCATGTCCAGTGGTAGGACACTGATTTTTGTATGATCTTGAACTTGAAATTGTGTCAGATCTGTCAAAGTTACTTGACCTTGTCTCGAAGGGGGTACACTGGGGTCCACCTCCTCGGGTGGTATCTGTAAAGCAATGTCACCAGATTGTACAGGAAGATCGCTCGCCTGCTCATTTTTAAAAGCGTCTTCGGGAAGGACAGGAAGACAAGGTTCGTCTTCTTCGTGTTTGATATCTGCTGCTTTGTTCCTCAAATATTCAAAGGTTTTCGTTTTTAGCTTTTTGCCACTTGATTCCTCTTCCTTGGACAGTTCTTGTTCTTGACCAGTAATGGCAGTATCTTTGTCCTCTGACGTGGAGGATACGGAGCTGTAGTCCGTACAAACAGAGCCCTGATCCTCCGTATCCATATGTGAAAAAAATCTCAAAAAAAATAAAGAAAATAACCACAAAACAAAGACACTACTCCGTCTTATTCCACACGACGTGTATTCAATATGGCCGTACGAATAGAAGAGTGATGTTATCGTAAGGGGGCGGTCGCACAGGTGTTCATGTGGAATTGTTAGAAAACAACCAATAAGAGCTGGAGAATTATTATGCTATCAAATCAGAATGTAGAACAGAGCATCCTGATAACTCCAGCACCACAAATCTTTATTTATAGTCAACATGCTCTACTTGTTTAGCTTGGACCATGGAAAATGTGTTAAATGATATTTCTAAGCAAATGCCCAGTTTAACCTAATTTTGCAAGAGTAGACCCAACTAGTCCAAACGAACAATTATTTTGATCTTGAAATGAAAACTAAAGGAAAAGACATAAATTGAATATTTTACATATTGGATGTCATAACAAAATTAGTGAATAGAATCCTAGTTCCTGAATGTTAAATCTCAAGAATGACAACTGATATCTTATTGAAATTACAGTAACCAAACTAATATGTTATTGAAGTTTATCGTAATATAACTAATGTGTTATTGAAGTTTATCGTAATATAACTAATGTGTTATTGAAGTTTATCGTAATATAACTAATGTGTTATTGAAGTTTATCGTAATATAACTAATGTGTTATTGAAATTTATCGTAATATAACTAATGTGTTATTGAAGTTTAGCGTAATACAACTAATGTCTTATTGAAGTTTATCATAATACAACTAAAGTGTTATTGAAGTTTATCGTAATACAACTAATATATTATTGAAGTTTATCGTAATATAACTAATATATTATTGAAGTTTAT
>NW_013670041.1:7893-9441 GCF_000517525.1 Limulus polyphemus
AATGATGTTTAATGTAGTCCATCTACTGTTATTGAAGTTTATCGTAATACAACTAATATATTAATGAAGTTTAGTGTAATACAACTAATGTACTAATGATGTTTAATGTAGTCCATATATTATTGAAGTTTATCGTAATACAACTAATATATTATTGAAGTTTATCGTAATATAACTAATATATTATTGAAGTTTAGTGTAATACAACTAATGTACTAATGATGTTTAATGTAGTCCATCTACTGTTATTGAAATTAGACTAACCCAACTAATATGTTATCGAAATATTGGGCGTAGCCTAGTGGTTTGAGTACCTGGACTGTGAACCCAAAGGTTCGTGGTTTGAGTCCTGTTGCGGCAGAAACGCGCTTTTCATTTTTGGGTTGTGGGTGCGCTGTAAGAGTAACAGTCAAATCCCACTGTTCAGTTAGATAACAATAACTAAATGTTGGTATGATTGACTAGCAGCCTTCAAAATTAGGAGTGACAAGTGTGTATTTCTCTATGAATATTCTGAAAAAAAAAACTGTTTGTAAATATTAGTATATCAGTGTTTATAATACAAGAAATATACTCCAATAAAATTGTATTTAACTGTGTCATTTTACTATTTTCAAGTCATATTTCTCTGATAGTATGATCGCACGTTTTAACCTCTTCTACTTTAAACGTTTCCAACAATATTAAATAGTACTCTCCTGAACATTTAAGAAAGAAAAAAATATTCCGAATGTTTTTTTTTCCTAACTTGACTGGGCGGTCCTAGTGGTTAACCTGCCAGATTATGGATTCAAGGGTCCATGGCACGTGTTCAGTTCCCCAAAACATCGCACTCCGCACATTGGAGCCTTATATGCATAGTTAAAGTAGCCCAAGAGTTAGTTCTTGGTTAGCTCCATTTCTCATAGCCCATTATATGAAAATTGGGGACGGCTAATTCAGATAGCCCCTATGAAGCTTTGCTCCAATATCAGAAAAACATTTAACTTTTGAAATCCCAGAGTTCCTTTGTGGGCTATCAAGTTAATCTCACTTATAGCCCAACTTAAATTTAATTATGTCCGATTTACGTCCGTTTTACTATCGAACTAAATGCATCTCGACATATAAACTGAATCTTTGGACAAAAACCCACGACACGGTTTATTTTTTACCACCTATCTTTTGTACGATTCGATATTTACTTAAACAAAGTAGAAAATACTGGCGAGAATTGTATACATATTTTTATATTTTTTTGTACAAGTGTTATTTTTAAATATCTTAAAATCAGATCTAGGGTTTTTATTAGGTCTAGCGATGTAAGGTTTAATTAACGCTTCTAAACGTCGTGTTTTTACATAAAGATATACATATAACAACGCTTAGTTTCAATTACTTTGATACAAACAATAATCTATTTTAATTCTGTATAGTTCTTGTCAACATTGTTTTTGAAACCGAACTACGAAACAGCATGGCACATGAACTGCTAATTTCTGCTTTTATTTGCTTTTTTTGTAATTAAGCACAAAGCTACACGATGGGCTATCTGTGCTCTGCCCACCA
>NW_013670041.1:10359-13943 GCF_000517525.1 Limulus polyphemus
CTGCCCACCACGGGTATCGAAACCCGGATTCTAGCGTTGTAAGTCTGCAGACATACCGCTGTGCCACTGAGGGGCTACTTTGATACAAACAATAATCTGTTTTAATTCTCTATAGTTCTTGTCAACATTGTTTTTGAAACCGAACTATGAAACAGCATGGCACATGAACTGCTAATTTCTGCTTTTATTTGTATGTTTGTTATTAAGCACAAAGCTACACCATGAGTATCGAAACCGGATTTTTAGCTTACTGTTGAACCACAAAGGGGGGGGGGCGCTAATTTCTGCGACGGAAAAAAAAAAGTTGTAGGAAAATAAAATATTCTTTTCTTTTCGTTTATTTTGTTGCATACATAATTTCATCAAATTATTTATATGTTTGTCTATTACTTTAATGTTTGTGTTTGTACGTAGAGCAACGCTTACGGGCCGAATCGGCAGATGGTTTGTCTGAATGTGACTGGTTGCTTCACGGATGAAAGGTGGCACGAGCCGCTTCCGACCTGTTGCACGTGCTCCTGAGAATCCACGAGCGATGTGAGCCGTATAAATAGATGGTTGTTTGCTAGGGTTCGACAACTCGTCTACCTCCTGTTTTTTCTAATAAAGAAAGTCTTCCATTTCGCTATTTAAAAGGAAAACGCGTACTGCGCGCGTGCGATTGCGGTACATTCACCTTACTTGACATGTGATGTTTAGATCAGTCGACAAGATTGTAGCCATTTAAGTTACTACAGTGTACAGACATAACAGACTTAGCTCTATCTCTCATGCGTATGTTATAATCAGTATTCGTAATGTTTAGGCCTACTGTCCCGTGAGAACTTCGTTTTGATACAAAAGGTTTTTAATATATTTTGATACAGCTATAGCTAGAGGGAGGGTGGGTGTTTGAATATACCTCTGACAGATGAGATTAGAAAATGTGTGTTCTCACTTAAAACAACAAAAGCCTTTATAGAAGGGTACATTTAACATCGCAGGAGAAGGCCACATATGTGTATTGTACTATCATCTAAAAAGCGTTTTAGATACGAATGACAGACCCTTGTTGTTTGTTTTAGATAATTGGATAATTAATTGTGGATTTTGGATAATTGGATTGATCTATTCTGGATTAACAATTATTTGTTCGATTTAGCCACATTGAGTTGTCTACTGTATTCACAGCAGGGAATCGAACTCCACGTTTTAACGTTGTAAAGCGGTAAACTTACCGCTGCGCCATTGGAGGACGATGTACAAATCTAAAGATTGTACTATTTCAAAGATGCAATGGCCCTCATTTTTTAAAAATCAGTGTTATTTGCGTGTATGCTTAGTGTAAGTATTGCTGTACTTTAGTGAGCGAACATTTGTACATTTTAGTCTGTAAGGAAGCAATGTTTCGCGGAAGTGGAAAGAAAGAAAGAACGAAAATATTGCAATCAATAAAATCAACACATTTATCAAAAGGTTTAATTGATATGGTTTAACCAGCTAATATGCTCCTGCACGTGCTTGTTTGTACTTCTATACAATCATTAAAATAAGTCCAACCTTTAAAAAAAAATGTTTTCCCTTGTAAAAAAAAATGACCACACTGTATGATACGTGTTGGTCGAAAAACACCACCTACCAATCTTATGGGTTCTTCCTCACACAAGCTAGAGATCTGAAAAACTTACAATGAATAATTCAGAGAGAGTTTCATTAATTTGCAATAAGATAGTCGGATGTCCACGTGTTGTTTGTTTGACTCTATACCCAGAAATAGAGGAACCACAGAAACCTTTACCTAAAACAGTCATCATGATAATTACTGGAATCTTTATCCACTACCATCATCATGATAATTACTGGAATCTTTATCCACTACCATCATGATGATAATTACTGGAATCTTTATCCAATACCATCATCATGATAATTACTGGAATCTTTATCCACGACCATCATCGGGATAATTACTACACATTACTGGAATCTTTATCCACGACCATCATCGGGATAATTAATATATATTGCTAGGGTCTTTATCCAATAACATCATCGGGATAATTAATATATATTGCCGAAGTCTTTATCCAATAACATCAATCGGGAAAATTAATATATATTGCCGGAGTCTTCATCCAATAATATCATCATGATAATTACTAATTCTGATTAAGAAGTTCGTACATAGCATCTCATACAAAAGTTGTAATGGTTGTTAAACGAGACCCAAAACTCGAGCGGTTTCAAATAGTACACTAATCTTCTTCAGGAGAATAAAGGGATGATATGCCCCCAAATTCCCTGATCTGATTTAGTTGACGGAAGTTGGCATGTTTGGTGTGACGGGGATTCGAACCCGCGACCCTCAGATTACGAGTCGAGCGCCCCTAACCACCTGGCCATGCCGGGCCAATAAAGGGTATGTTTAATGAGTGTGATCAAATATATACTAACGGATGTCGACGTCACGTAAACCGGATGTTCAATATGAGTTAGCTTTGAGAACTAGCCAATCATAGCCCAGAGATTATTGGTATTACTTCATTTATATTGCCTCATATTATCATTTTCTCTATTTCTCACCACCTTTTGCCGTTATTTTATTTAAATTTTTATCTTTATAAAAATTGTTGTTGTTTTTTAATTTGGTACACTGATACATCTTTACAACCTACAATTAAAAGGCTCATTTGATGTAAATATAAGTCACGTGTGCAAAGTTATTCAATAAAAAACCGCTCAAATTTGACGAAAATGTTTGCGCACACCTATGCAAAAAGTCACGTGAGCTATCGGTCCAATATTTTTTACTACAGCTTCACCTAAAAGTGGACCGTTTTTAGCTTTTTATCATTCGGATTAAACGCTGATGGTTTAAAGTAGCAAAACTATAAGATAAAAGGACGTGCATATACATAAGTATTGGTTAGGCTACGCAAACTAGATTAGCAGTTTCTAGCTCAAGTTTTCAAAATAAACACACAGGTGGACGGTTATTATTGATTATTCCTTGTCAACTTTTCAGGACAAATTTAGTAAATTTTATGAAATTATCCTAATTAAAGAGCGTTTGGCGCCACGTGATATTAGCTTAAGCAATTATCATAAATAATGATGCTTGATACAACTATACCGAGTGCATGGAGCTGATGACAAAAAACTGTTAATTTAGTGTGTTAGTTTGGTTTGTTATGAATTTTGCGCAAAGCTACACGAGGGCTATCTGCGCTAGTTGCCCCTAATTTAGCAGTGTAAGGCCTGAAGGAAGCCAACTAGTCATCACCACCCACCGCTAACTCTTGGGTTACTCTTTTACTAACGAATAGTGGGATTGACCGTCACGTTATAATGCTCACACGGTTGAAAGGGCGAGTATGTTTGGTTGGACGGGGATTCGAACCCCAGACCCGCAGATTGCGAGTCGAACGCACTAACCACTTGGTTACTATAAAGGAAGCTGTTGACACTGTTTTAGAAAGGAAAAACTACCACCATATATCTTAAAGAATCTGGTTGGTTCAGTAAAATAAAGATCTGTCCCAAATAAATCCCTTTCGATACGGGTCATAGGTGAAAGGCCAGGTCATCTCGTTTGTTGACTCACA
>NW_013670041.1:14894-20096 GCF_000517525.1 Limulus polyphemus
TTACTCAATTTGTTAAATTAAAAATAAATAAAAAACACAGATAAACATCGATTTTTGTGTGTCACGTGGTATGTTGAACGCAGCACTGGTTCAAATTAGATGTTTCTACGTCAAAATACTAAGTCTATAGTTTCATACGAATTAGAAACTCAAATTACATATATTGACAAGCTTGAATATAAAATAAGAAGGGCTTATCTTTTCTATTTGCTAAGATATTGATCACGTAATAAATCAAACATAGTGGCACCTCGCTCACCTCCTTCCAATTTTGGAAACGCTCCCTTATAAACACTTATTTCTATATATGACATTAATAACCAATCGGAAGCTCAGAATGTCCCCCTAGTGGTTTTCTAAGTCTTTCTAACATACTTAGCCTGATGATGACAAAACTTTGTCGAAACGTTGTACATTTGCTGTTATGTTAAACTTGTATTAAAGTTTTTCTTCATTAACCATTCAAGCCGTCTCCAGCCATTATTAGTCTCATAGTGGGTTCCTCGTCATCGAATACTTAGCGTCATTTATTTCTTTTAAATTAAGATTTCAAGAAGGTAGGTTGTGTCTTTAATCAGCTCGAAATTTCATATTTTTAGACCCAAAAACAGCTTAGTTACTAAGTATGATAGATTATAGTAGAATTATATGGTGTTGGTATAGTAATTTATGATTTTTTAGTCATTCAAAAGTATATATAAAACTGCAAAAAAATGTTTTGTTTCATGTCCTCCACGTACAAAATTTTTATAGGCTTAGCAACCTACATCAAGCAGCAACTGAGTATAAATGTCATAACTAGAAGAGATAATTGTTTGCTTTACTTCTTTATCTCCTGTTCTATGTTTTAGGAAAAATAACTTTAAGAACTTATTTCAAAATAGCAATAATCTATATACATATATAATGTATAATACTTGAAATGTGACTGTATTTTACAAAATACTAGTCTACTAAATCACAGCCAAGACAAGTTACTTTGTATAGACCAAAGGTCACCTTTATGTTACATGATACGGTAACATGAGTGCACGTGAGCCGTGTCGTTGTAACTTCTTTATTGTTAGCCAGGCGCAGGTGAAAGGTCAATATAATAAATATATATAAATGTATAATGTTATGAGATTTAAGCTATTTCGTCTAAACATTTATGTTTTCGTGTTATAATTTGTGTTCATTCTAGAATGAAAGATGCATAATTTATATTTATTTCCTAATTTTTTATGGTGGTTGCGAGATCAATCAAATTTACCGAACCCGTACAGAGATTAATTACTGAAAATAACAGATAAAATACAAAGTTTTTTCTTAAGAAACGTTTGATAACTATTTGGACATTATGAAGATTTCGAATGTGAAATTTCGAAATTTTCTGATACATAAAAGTATTTTTAATGTTAAGATGAAAATTACTTTGTATGATAGATAGCAACATGTGAAAAGGAAAAAAAGCATGAGAGAAACATTGCTTTACAAACCTTAAGACTTAATAATAATAAAAAATTAGATATTTGGGTTTGAAAGCATTGTAATGTTTACTAATAAACTGTCAAATTTCGTTAACATTCGCTGACTAATGTAAAAGTTATAGCATGAAAACTATAACAAGCACAAAATGGTTACGAGGTCGAGTTGAAAGAGTAATAGGGTTGCGGTTCTAAAGCTAATGTGGGGTACTATCGAGTGTCACGTTCTTACTTGCTGTGGTTTGTTGGTGTGTATTCACAAAAAGTTACGATATATAATCAAAAATATCTTAGGTGTAAAAAATAGGTGCGGCCAAAAATGATTGAGTGTGCGAGTTAAAGGAAGGAAATCAAAATTTTACCCACCATCATGCCTCAAGTTGAACAAAATACTCGGCCTAGTTAACTAATGAATGAATATTTGCTGTAAAATGATTATCCATGCTATAAGTGTAGCTACCAGTTTGGCTGCCGATTTTGATTTCATACCTTTAAGTTGCACACTCAATCCTTTTTTGGACGCGCTTTTTTTTTCACACCTAAGGTGTTTTTGAATAGATCATAATCACTAGATATTACTGGAATCTTTATCAGTTAGCATCGTCATCATAATTACTAGATATTACTGGAATCTTTATCAATTAGCATCGTCATGATAATTACTAGATATTACTGGAATCTTTATCAATTAGCATCGTCATGATAATTACTAGATATTACTGGAATCTTTATCAATTAACATCGTCCTGATAGTTACAATATATTACGAGAATCTTCATCCAGTCTCATCGTCATGATAATTGCATGATATTATTTGAATCTTCACTGGTCCTTGCATTGTTATAATTACAAGATATAACTGAAATCTTTCTCCGGTCTTGTGATCATTACACTCACAAGATATAACTGAAATCTTTATCTGGTCTTGTGATCATTATAATTACAATAGATTATTGGAATCTTTATTCAATGCTGGCACCATTATAATTACCTGAAATTATTGGAATCTTTATATGGTCTTATAATCATTATAATTACTTTATAATTGCTGTACATCAGAGTGGTCAGATAATTTAAGTGATCTTTATCTGTACATCAGAATGGTCAGTTATTTTGATGACTTATTTATGCTGAACATCAGAATGATACTGTTTCATTAACCTGCTCTTTAAACTAGATGACAGCGCTGTTAGAGAAGCGATCTTTTAATGTCAATTCATCCCAGCTAGTTGTTACCTTTTTCATGGGAGCAAAACTTGTATTAACAGAGAAATTGACAATTCTCTGTTCAGAAAACAGCGTAATATAATACGTAATTTGATAGATGAAAACCTTGGCTTTCTATTGGCTATAGATAATGTAGAATTAAACATAAGAGATAACTGAAAGAGACGATGTGACAGGTGGGTGTGGCAAGAGGGGTCTGATTTTCTATTTGATGGCTCTGTAACCAAACAAAATTGAAGGCTATAAAAATTATGGTTTCTCTGAGCAATGACGACTTTATAGTGAGTAATTTACGTTAAATTTCATACTTTTTGGAAGGAATAAAATAGAGAAGAGGGAATGTCTATAGTATATATGTCACATTTCTCACACTAGGGGAAATTCGGGATTTTTTAAAATATTGCGTTATAAAATTAAGAACTTAATACGTATATACTATTAAAATATGGGTTATTGGCTACGATTTTATGCTGTATTAATTACTATAACTTAAACAAACAGTAGTTTAATTAAATTTTGAATGTAAGTCACTAAAACTTCGTGACATGCGCAGTACAGGATACCCGTGCAGAAAGAGATATAAACGTGGGTTGTCTTTCGTACCAGAATAAGTTACTTTGTTTTTTACTTCAAAGCAATTCTCAATAATCCTCACCTAAATACGATGTGCCACATTACTACCTCAGCAATGGAAGATGATACCAAAAAATCAGAGGTTTATTTCTTTGTTATAGGATTTACGAGCAATGCTACACCAAGAATTATCTGCCCATAGTTGTCTGTAAGTTGGAAGAGATAGACAGGAGGAAGACGTCTATTCAGCAACACCCACCGCCAACCCCTGTCTGCTCGAAAATTAAGAAAATGACCGTCACTCTTACTGAAAGTGCAGTAACGGGACACAAAACACGAATAATCGAATTTACAACCAGGCACACGACCTTGGCATACACCTAGGTCCACATTGAAAATATTTCAGTTTCTGGCATGGGAGAGTTATAAGGGTGATAGTCAATCCCTTAAAATATCTGGGTGAAAAAATATGATTTTTACGTATATTTTCATAAAAAATAAAACATTATTATAATATCTAGAAATATCACACTTTCAGATTGACCCCATATTCAAGTTCATTGAAGAATCCTTCTTCACCACTAGGGAGATTTTTGCTCTGCAAATTTATCAAATTATTCCCTTATAATATAAGTAAAAACCTTAAAAACTTATTACACTATCTTACTGGCAAAAAGTATTCATGTCACTTCAGTCAATCTTATTTCTAGAGGCCAGTTTAGTTTTGAAACTAAAATAATTATCTTTATAGCCTTTTCTTATTGCAAAACTACACAATGGGCTATCTGCACTATGTCTACCGCAGGGTATCAAATCCCGGAATTGACGAAACGGAGTACACTTAAAACGAGCTACAGTGATTGAAATCGTGAACCAGATTCGTCGAAACTTCTATATCAAACGTCACTCGATGAGTCAGAACTTTCAGACTTATAACGCTAAAATCCAGGATTCAATACCCCGTAACGGACAGAACACAGATATTTCATTTGCGCTAAGATAAAACAACTGTGTTGAACACCTCACAAGATACACAATGGCTTTCTACGCTAGTTAACCCTAATTTTGGAATGATAGACTTAAAGAAAAGAAACTAGTTAATAGCACCCTCCGTCAACGCTTGGACTATTTTAATCGATTAGTGGGATACGACCCTCACTCTCATAACGCACACACGGCTCCGATTTTGCTGCAAAGGGACGCGAACCAGAGAATCTCGGGTCCATAGACCGCCTCACTAATCGCACTGAAACTTTTGATACGTAGGAAATTATAACTAGAAATGTACAAGATTACATTCCAAGTCGATTTTACTTTTTATGATGTTATGTTCTTAATAAGTAGAAAAACCCAGGCATGTAATGTGATAAGAATATAAAACGAACAACAACGATAAAAAAAAAAATCATTGTAAGGGAAGAAAGCGAGAAAATCGCACGCGAGACCAGCATAAAACCCTAAATATTTAGTACGAAAACACGTTTTGTTACCGCAAAAACCTATTACGCACTTTCTGTTTTACATCTAGTCTAGCCCCCCAGTGGCACAGCGGTATGTCTGCGGACTTACAACGCTAGAATCCGGGTTTCGATACCCGTGGTGGGCAGAGCACAGATAGCCCATTGTGTAGCTTTATGCTTAACTTCAAACAAACAAATATCTAGTCTATCAGTGCAGATAGATGTTAGTATAGCTTTGCAGGAATTTCTTAAGCAGACAAAGTTTTATATATTACGTTGACACTGAGTAGAGTATACAGTTTGAGATTAATATGAAATTGGTTTAATAAAATCGGTAGGGGCCCGGCATGGCCTTGTGGTTAGGGAATTCGACTCGCATTCTGTGGGTCGCGGGTTCGAATCCCAGTCCCACCAAACATGTTCGCCCTTTCAGCCGTGGGGGCGTTATAAAGTGACGGTCAATCCCACTATTCGTT
>NW_013670041.1:21096-25838 GCF_000517525.1 Limulus polyphemus
ACATAGGAAAATATTTCATAATAAGTTATGATCGCACAAAAAGTGTTAAATATTTTATTAAAATGTAAAATCATGATTTTTCTCACGGAGCACCTATCGATGTCGGACGGACAATAGTTTGGGAAACGCTGCTTTAGACATTTAGTTCGGACAGCTCTACAACGCTAGAAACCGGGTTTCGATACCCGTGGTGGGCAGAGCACAGATAGCCCTTGTGTAGCTTTGTGCATAATTAAAAACAATTAAAAAAAAAAACAATCGGACAGCTCTGCGCTTGTTTATTAGAAGGTATTATAATTTTTGTAAGAAAACAATGTTTCCAAGAGATAAGAGAGGTAATTTAAATCATTTATATAATTAAAAATCTTTCTTACATAAACTTTAAAGATGTGTTAATAACCTTTTATTAGAGGAGACTTTAAAGGAAAAACAATATGTAATAATTCAGGAGAGAGAGAGGGGGGGTGGAAGAAGAAAGAAACTAAAAATAACCACCCTACTCACTTAAGACTGTCATATTTGGGCATCAAAACGAATATACAACTTGTTTGTTGCTGTTGTCATGTCCACATCAGCTAAGTGTTCTCAGTATTCTTCTACCCTCTGGGACACTGTACCTCCAAGACGGTGTTACAATTGATAAAACCCTAACAGTTCTTATTATTCTGTTCTTGATATAACCTTTTCGAAAATTTCACATTATCCATTGACTTAGGGTAAAGACCTCTTTGATACGACTCGTGTTCACGTTATAGAAATTATAGATCTTACTCATTCAAAAAAAAAAGTAATATTCAGATATAGAAGTTGGAAAATAAGAGACTCAAATGCATCGATTAAAACAGAAAACTGTTCTGCAAACAAAACAGATAAAGAGATGCGTTCGAGGCAGAAATTGGAGGAGACGCAAATGGTGGACATCTGTGGGAGCAGGTGGAAGGGCAGATGTGGCGGGCACACAGACACTCCACTACGCTGTCCTCTTGAATCCAGCATTTACATCACAACTTTTCCCATAGTCTCTCATTAGTTTTATATTTACAAATGTCCTCTTTTTTAAAAAGTTTACTATTCTATAGTATTAATATACAACACTGATGAGAAATTGGTTTTGGTTTCGTTAACTCCCACCAACCTCGTGGTTGCACATCAAGACTCGTAAAAAGACTGAAAGACGTCACTTTTTACTCTGAACAGAAGGAAACATCAGACAACTTGGCTATTTTAATCTGGACAGAGGGCAACATCAAATAACTTGGCTTTTTTTTTTACTCTGGCCAGAAGGAAACACACACAAAAAAAGGCTGTTAGATTCATTAAATATATTGGAGGCATTTGCCTTAGCATTACCTTCAAAAAACACTTTAATTTCATTATTTTTACAAATACATGTAACCAGGAACGTAACTGATATTTACATTCTCATAGTAATTTCATCCTAACCATCGAAAGCCAGCTAAACACTATAACTTACACTTGTTATCTATAGACTTATAAAGTCATTATAACTGTTTGTTATAAATATTTCTTCTTTATATTTAGTTTAATTCACTGCAGGCATAAAGTCGAAAGAGTTGGTTAATCGTTTTTCTTAAAAAATAATCTAATTTCTTATATTCCAAAAATAGATTAATTCTAAACGGTTACAGGTAAGTGTTTTAATATGTCATTTATCATTTACTGGTATTCATAAAATAATTATTTCTGTAACAAGTCTAAAATAAAAACCCAAAATATTTCAAAGTTAAAACACAATTGTTTTATTACTCTTGGTAAACATGGTACAGAAATGTTATCAAGGTTAAAAAACACACAAAAATACAAGGTTTTCAAGTGGGTTACAAAATTGTTAGGATACACCAATGTAGGCTTAACGAAAAGTAAAGATTTAATTCAAAGGTCGAACCATGAAATCATTCACTGGTCTTGAGCCAGTCAGTTAGCATCGGGTATTAACCTTAACTCTAACAGATGTCTCGATAGAGTTAGGGTTAATATTTGAAGTGAGGCAAAACCTTTTAAGGATTTGATCGTTAGAGGTTATGGGAAGCTATTTAATGCAAATATTTTGATTAAAGAATGATTAAAGACTTGAAAAGTTTTACCACAGAGCAATAATTTTGTTGACATGTTTACAGACTTATTATAACATTTCAAATATTATTCCGTTTCTGTTAAGTATCAGCGTGATCCAATTGTCTAATATTTATTATTTATTTATTTATTAAATGTCCCACATACTTGATATGCGGGCTTGATTCTCATAGTTTAATTGGCTTTAAAAATTGTCTCCAGTGGGCACAATAGAGATAGCCCATTGTGTAGCTTTGTGCTGAACAATAAACAAACAATTAAAATGTAAATATTTATGTATTAAATCGTAATAGTATAAACATAACCTAAAAACCATAAGTTATTATTTTTCCCACTGGTTTTAGGAATAGGTTTAGCTTAATTGTTTTATATTATTTACCACCATGACGGGCTCTTATCGCAGATTTAGCAGTTGTCAAGTTCAGCTTAACATTTAACACTCTTCAGCAATGAATAGAAAAACGCAATGTTTTTGTAATCAATTAAAAGTTTAAATATGTATTAATAAGGAAGATGTATACTGACAAATCACCGTTGAAAAATATACGGCAACGGTTTAACACCTGATACACTGCAAGTTCTATGTTTTCTATCGTTTTCCTACGAAAATAAAAAATAGTGCTAACAATAGTTTTTCTCCCCTCGGCAGATCGACTCAACCATTTTACAGTGTAGCGTTTGACCACAGGTGTTGATGTATACCTCGCAAAACCTGACAGGATGAAACGCGTCGCCACCATCATTTATATCAACGTTTCCCAAACTTTTTCGGCCACCGAACACTTTTCAGCTGAGATAAAGCTTACGGAACACTAGACACGTGAAATATCGTTGTAGAGGAAATTTTTCTTGCGCAGCGCCCTCTAGCTTTGTATATTATTTATTTATTTAATCAAATTAAATATTAATAGATTTTTACATTTTTTGCTTATAATATATTTTAAGTACAAACCTCTCCACTAATATATTGTGTAGAATAGATATGACATCTTCTATAATTCTTTAAAATCGATATTATCTAATTCTAATACATAGGAAAATATTTCATAATAAGTTATGATCGTACAAAAAGTGTGAAATATTTTATTAAAATGTAAATTCATCATTTTCTCACGGAGCACCTACTGATATCGGAGAGGACACCATAGTTCCGCGGAACATAGTTTGGTAAACGCTGCTTTATATAAAACTTCTATGCGTCTACCATTATGTAGAAGTATATGTAGCCCCCCTAGTGGCACAGCGGTATGTCTGGGAACTTACAACGCTAAAATCCGGGTTTCGACTCCCGTAGTGGTCAGAGCACAGATAGCCCATTGTGTAGCTTTGTGCTTAATTACAAAGTACAAACAGTATATGTAAGCAACCGTCTTTTTTTTTTATAGAAGTTTGTCATTGGCGTTTATCTTTGAGGTCTACTTGTTACATAATTGAGTAATTTTGTATTTTTGCTATTACAATAGTAATGTAGAGAACTGAGAAGAAAAATGGGTGAAAACAATAATTTTTTATGCAAAGTAGATAAGGAACCATTGCAGTTGATCGGGGGGTACTAATTGTAATAATGATGGCATTTTTGTTTGTTTGTTTGTTTTTTGAATTTCGCTCAAAGCTACACGAGGGCTATCTGCGCTAGCCGTCCCTAATTTAGCTGTGTAAGGCAGCTAGTCATCACCACCCTCCGCCAACTCTTGGGCTACTCTTTTACCAACGAATAGTAGGATTGACCGTCACATAATAACGCCCCCACAGCTGAAATGGCGAGCATGTTTGGTGGGACGGAGATTCGAACCCGCGACCCTCAGATTACAAGTTGAGTGCCCTAACCACCTGGCCATGCCGGGCCGTGGCATTTTTATTTAATTGTTTTTGTGTGGCTCACGTTTTATTATGGGCCCTGTAACCAACTTAATCATGGACTTGTAGGTTCTGTAACCAACTTAATCATGGACTCATATGTTCTGTAACCAATTTAATCATGGACTCGTAGGTTCTGTAACCAACTTAATCATGGACTCACAAGTAACGTGACATAAAAATGTTTAGAACAATGAGCTTAAAACGCCAAACTAAACCCAGGACTAATGGAACCTAATGGTTACCTAATGGAACCAAAAGGCAGTAAACTGTATTCTGAGTTAATTTACATGGTGAACGTTTCTAGATCCAAACCCACAACAAAAACTGAGATTTCTTCCCTTTTTGCAATTAAAATATGCTATAAGTATTTCTTTGAATTTATGGATAAGTTATGTTTCGTAAATCCTTCGGGAAAACGTCGTTGGGTCGGTAAAAACAGTAAAATTTGAATCAACGATCCTCAACAATCCAAAAAAAATGGAACAACGTCCATTTTATATAGGTTTTCCATGAGGAAAACTACCACCTTACTTCTTGAAGGTTTTCGTATTATCAATCTTTTTCTGAAGGTTCTCGGATTATCAGGCAATACGAGAACCTTCAGAAGAAACCTGATAATACGAGAACCTTCAGAAGAAACCTGATAATCCGAGAACCTTCAGAAGAAGCCTGATAATCCGAGAACCTTCAGAAGAAGCCTGATAATCCGAGGACCTTCAGAAAATGATTAATAATACGAGAACTTTCAGAAGAAACCTGATAATCCGAGAACAATCAGGTTTCTTCTG
>NW_013670041.1:26708-32847 GCF_000517525.1 Limulus polyphemus
CAATCTTTTTCTGAAGGTTCTCGGATTATCAGGTTTCTTCTGAAGGTTCTCGGATTATCAGGTTTCTTCTGAAGGTTCTCGTATTATCAGGTTTCTTCTGAAGGTTCTCGTATTATCAATCTTTTTCTGAAGGTTCTCGGATTATCAGGCTTCTTCTGAAGGTTCTCGGATTCTCAGGTTTCTTCTGAAGGTTCTCGGATTCTCAGGTTTCTGTGATTTTATTTCAAAGTAAAATTAAAAAAAAACAATAACAACAAGAACATAGGTTTTCTAGACAACCGACGTCTTTCTTTATAGCTAACATTGTGTACGACTATACACAGTTATTTGCACTTGTAACTTTCGAACTATCTCGAAGTTAGACTTAACAACATTTTATAACAAATTATTTTGAAGGAATTGTTTTACATATGACGTCAGAAAAATTATTACGTGTTTTTGGCTGAATTAAGCTTCTATTGTTCATTGAATAATAGCAACTGAAATTTTTATCTTGAGCGACACCTTATGATTAGAGATAAATAAAACGTTACCCTACCAATTATTCCACTAGTGGTAAGGATTACAGATAAATAAAAAAATACTTTTCTCGTTATTTCACTAGTGGCACTGATTACAGCAAAATAAAAAAGCTACTCTTCCCGTTATTCCTCTAGTGGCAAAGATTAGAGATAAATAAAAGTTACCTTCTCGATATTCGTGGCAAAGATTACAGCCAAATAAAAGTTACATTTCCTATTATTCCACTAGTAGTAAAGATTACATTCAAGTAAAATTTACCCTTCCCGCTATTCCACTAGCGGCAAGGAAGCTCTTTTTACGTAGCTTGTGACTATATTTGGATTTCTCCGTTTGTTAGCCAATAAAATTACAAGGTTTTTTGTTTGTAGAACTAAAACGTAACCTTCTACATTCTTGGATCTTGTAGACTGATGTAACGTTCTTCAAATGCATTCCTGATTTAGATTCTATTCTGGTTCTCTCAGCATTCTTAATTGCGTCTGGTTAGTAAACATGAAACACGACATTAATTCTTTCACACTTTGAACCATCACTTAGAATAAATATTAATGTATTTGATGCTAAATCAGTAAATGTGCTGCCATGTTTCACTTACTGGGTCACTTCCATGTCTTTTATGATAAGTTGATAGCTCTGTAATTGACTCTATTGTGCAAACGTTCTTTTGAAGCTCCTGTCACAGTGCTAGTGTTGCTAGAACCCAAGACAAAAGATTCAGGGGGTGATAGGACATCTCTCATTTATAGACTTCTATTCTGAGTTACTTTCTTCTTGCTCACGTTAGCCCCTATATATATATATTCCTAAATTCATCTTTATACACCTTATTGTATTCCAGTTATATGGTGGCCCAACAAGGCCAGGTGGTTAGGGCTCTCGACTCGTAATCTACGGGTCGTGGGTTCGAATCCCCGTCCCACCAAACATGCTCGTCCTTTCAGCCGTGGGGGCATTAACACGTGACCGTCAATCCCACTATTCGTTGGTAAAAGAGTAGCCCAAGAGTTGGCGGTGGGTGGTGATGACTAGCTGCCTTCCCTCTAGTCTTACACTGTTAGGGACGGCTAGCGCAGATAACCCTCGTGTAGCTTTGCACGAAATTCAAAACAAACAAACAAACCAGTTATATGACCCATGACGCCTGAAATAAAATTTTAGTTTAACTGAAAAGATAATGCAGGTGATTTATTTTTTGCTGCCACTGCCACCAATCATCATGATGTCTGTAGAAATATATTTGGTTCATAACCAATCCATGGGTTTAAACCCATGGATTGGTTATGAACCAAATTAATATTATATATATATTAATATATAATTAATATTATTAATTAATATAATTAATTAACCAAATTAATATAATTAATTAACCAAGTTAATAAAAATTAATCCATCTTTTAAGCTGTTTTAAGAAAGAGATCCACCAAAACATTTAGAAGCACTTAAATAAGACCTGGTGCCTTCAACAAACGTTTTAGAGTTTATGTGTTGTGTAATTTTAAACGTTGTATCATCTAAATTTTAAAAATTATTTTGCACAAAACTGTTTACAACTTGATATTAATGCCGCCAAACAAGCAACAAGAATTGCTGTGTATTAATCAATTGATAAACTTTGGTGAAGTAATCAGTAACTACCAGCACACATCCACTATTTTTCTTAGTTTTGGGAAGAGGATCAGTGATATCGGAGCAGTTTTCTCTAGAAATAAACATGCCACTCTCTGTCAGAGTTTTCAATGACAAAATCAGTTCTTTCTCTGGGCAACACAAGTGATACAGTTGTTACGTCTTAATTTCAACAGTCGCGCTATAACAACGAACGTCTCACGTGCTCAGTTCAATTACACACTCTCTAACTGCAGTTCAATTACTCATTACATTGTTCCGTCACGTTGTGAGCGTCTTATATATACCACTCTACCCCCAAACTAGTAATATCCCGACAATTCACGAAGGAACAGGATATTTCTAGAAAGACGTGGCGTGATACTAGTCACGTGACCTCGCTGACGCAACACAGTGTTTACACCATCTCTCAAAGTCTTTACACAAGTGTGACCAAAATAACTGTTCAGCATGGTTCGTAACATTCCCTAATTCCTTCTAGTTCTTTCATTATACAAAGTACAAAATGTATTTTTTATTTTAGAGCCACCGTCCATTGGTGGTTATTGTTTGTTTGTTGTGGATTTCGCGCAAAGCTACACGAGGGCTATCTGCGCTAGCCGTCCCTAATTTAGCAGTGTAAGACTAGAGGGAAGGCAGCTAGTCATCCCAACCCACGGCCAACTCTTGGGCTACTCTTTTACCAACGAATAGTGGGATTGACCGTCACATTATAACACCCCCACGGCTGAAAGGGCGAGCATGTTTGGTATGATGGGGATTCGAACCCGCGACCCGCAGATTGCGAGTCGAGCGCCCTAACCACCTGGCCATGCCGGGCCCCCTTGGTGGTTAATAGCGACAGTATAACATTCCATCTTGCATTCGTTACTATAAGGTGCCAGATTTTATGTGTGTCAGTACCACACTTATAGCTTTGTGTGAAATCCAACAAATAAACTAAACGGTGTTTTTTTTTTGTTATTATATCTGGGAGTTTCATGTTAGCCACATCATAATCTAAGGCAAGATCAGTTAGATCTCTCCTGGTTTTATACCTTGCTGCATCAGGCGTTTTGGTAAAATCTATGTTCACGCTCTTTTTTTCATGGTAAATGTTAATTTCTATTAATATTTTCTTTCATAGGGGAATGCCTTAAAGTATGGAAAAGCTGATGTGTAAATTTGTTTTTTGAAAGATAGGCTCTTGTTTAAAGTTGAGGTACCTTAGAATATTTTTTATTTATTATTCATTTATTTGTTGTTGTTTTTTAACCTCTTATAAATCACGGCCTTCTTGGTTGTTGTTTAGCGTTTTTTTTTTTTGGCGCAAAGCAACTAGGCTATCTGCGACTCGGTCTTCTTTAATGATATTTTAAAACCATTGTGTGATTTTTTGGATTATACTTTTTAGTTTTTAAGTTGGTCTCGGTCTACAATGTGACACTGTCATGCATAGAATACTTTTGAATGACCTAAATGCCTGTAAATCACCAAGGAAAAAGTTAGCATGGAGCAACAAACTGGATTTAGCTTTCTTAGATAATTATCATATATTTTAAACGCTCAGATAAAGTATTGATTCAACTTATATGCATGTGATAGAAGTAAGTGCTGATCTAGTATTTACAGATAGTATAAAATTATAATGTTATTGTTCAGATAATTTTAAGGCAATGTATTACAAAAAATAAATGACTGAAAGTGAATATAAAATTCTATAAGATAATAATTTTTCAATAATTTTATTGAGTAGTGTGAAAGAAGCGCCAACCGACGGAATAGTTTAGAAATTTTAGAGTTTCAAATGTTGGTACAGCTGGGCTTGACAACAGAAGGTAAGAACATTTAGTATTATTTATTTATAAAAGTAATAATATAGATTAAGTTCGGTTTAAGTAAAAGAATTAGTTAGTAATTTATATTTTGAAAAAAAAATAAAAAAACGTTTTATCGTAAGGTTCGCAGTTAAGTTGGTTTAACGAACAAGTTGTAATGTTACGTCATAAAAATTTGAACTCGTTATCTAGTTTCGTTTATATTTAACTTTCTATCGATCTATGATTGAGTCTCATTCGAAAGGAGTATCAATGTTGTTTTCAATCAACTTTTAACGAAAACGCGGGATATTTACAAAGCCATTGACAAGGGTTAACTACAACAACACGTTAGTCAGTGATAATGAGTTTTGGTTTAGTAGTTATAGCACTAATACTAGTAATAGTAATATAATAATACTAATACCATTATGAGCTGGAAAGAAACTTAGAAAGTGAATTTTGTAATAAATTATAAATATTTCAAGCGAACAATTTACAGTTAGCAATAACAGCAAATAATGTTTACTTTGAAACAGAGAAGTTAACTTAGTTTTTAAACTAAAGTTTGTATTACTACTAGTAGCAATACTAACTTCATAAATTTATTACAAAATACACTTTATAAGTTTCTTTCCAGCTCATAATGGTATTAGTATTATTATATTACTATTACTAGTATTAGTGCTATTACTACTAAACCAAAACTCATTAACACTGACCAATGTATTGTTGTTGTTACCATACTAGTACTACATTGAAGTTTGTATATATTCATTGCAAAAACTACAAAAAAATCGTTCAGTATGTTATATTGGGCACTTTCTGAATGTGTCAGGGACATATGTGAATTCTTAGTTTATTTTTCAATAAACCATTAGAAATTGAACCAAAATTGATTTGTAATGTATAGTTATTAGTTACAGAATTTATGAATTAATATTTGTTGTATTAATATAGTGAGAAAATGATATGACAGTTTTATGTCTGAGTAAAAATATGTGCCATACTATTTTTACTCAGTTTTTGTAATAGTCAAGTTTGCCCTGTAATGATATCTTGCTGATTGCGTAAGTTGGAGAGATGTATCATTAGATATACTGTTCTGTAGCTACATAGACTGTCTTTGATGACACTTGTTTTATGATTTGGATGGTGCAGGTAAATTACCTTTATGTTTGTTTATCATCACAATCTTTCAGTATGCTCTTTATGAGTTTAACAAATATAAAAGCATTATATATTATTTGCTGTAATTGAAGAAACAACTGTAAATTATACGTTTCCTCAGACAATAAAGGATTGTAAATATCAATGATTTTGAAATTGCCAAAAATATGGACCCCTTTTTATGTATGTATAACAATATAAAGTTTCTTATTTTTTTAGGTATTGCAAGAATCTTGAGGAAGATGCCAAAACGACAGGTAAGTTGTTATTGTTCTCTTACATTTTGTAATATCTCATAGTAATGACAAAAAATCATTTTCTGTTTTTGGTAACCAAAAAAATATAAGTTATCAGACATCTTTGAGGTTTTATAAGAAATAGCCAAGTTTTAATCATTAAGTTTATTGAAAAGCTACAGAATTATAACATACGTACATATTGTACACTTAACCACAGAGTTTAAGAGATCGTCCATATTCATCTTGCATATTATGCTAATAAGCAATATAGCCATTTGATATTGTTATATATAAGGTTAAACTTTTCAATAATGGGATATAGTTAGTTTAATTAGAGAGTTAAATTTTTATCTAAAATATTAGAGCTAGGTTGTTTGGTTGGACCCGTGGGGTAGTTTTCAGGGTAAGGGTGAATTATATGCTAGATATGGGTTCCACTTAAGCAGGTTAGGTAGTATGATCTTTGAGAAAATAGGTATATTCATTAAAAATTGTTTAAAGTTAAACTAAATTTTCATGGTGATGAGGGTAGTAAATAAATTAATAAGATAGTTAAGTTTGGAAATAGAGGATTTAGAGCATAAGTTAAATATCAGAATTAAAGATGAGTGTAAGATTTGAAGATAAACATAATGGGATCAAGAATAAGCTCAGTTGCTATTATTCTAATGTGACGAGTATTAGAAACAAAATGGATGAGTTCAGGGCTGCTGAAATAGAAAACTATGGGTGCTACTATAGCGTGAGGTCTACCGCCATATGTCGCCTACCCAGGTCTATCAG
>NW_013670041.1:32972-39842 GCF_000517525.1 Limulus polyphemus
CTGATAGACCTGGGTAGGCGACATATGGCGGTAGACCTCACGCTATAGTAGCACCAAATTATGATATAATGGGGAATTATTGAAAATTATTTAGATTTAGAGAACAATGTTAATACAAATTATTTTGAAATTCCAGGTTATAAGTTACTTAACAGTGATAGTTTATTAAAACAGGGGGTGAGTGTGACTATATGTAATGGATGAACTGTAGCCTGTTAGGATTGAAGATATAAAAATGGTAGTTTGAATCTGTCATGTGGATTACAGAAAGTTTTAATTGTCGGTTGTTATAGGCCACCTGATCAAACAGATAAGGTCAGTGATAAATTGTATAATAGCTTCAACATTGTAACCAATAAGAATGCTGATGCAATAATTATGGGAGATTTTTGTAACCAATAAGAATGCTGATGCAATAATTATGGGAGATTTTTGTAACCAATAAGAATGCTGATGCAATAATTATGGGAGATTTGAAATTGTTCTGAATGGTTTTCTCTATTAAATAATTAGGGAGCCAGGGGGAGTGCCGTTTTAGATCTGTTATTGACCAGTAATGAGGATATGATTGTATAATTAGGTGTGAATTCTTTATTTCTTGATGAGATAATGAAATCTTAGTTCTTAGTTTAGAAAGCCAGTTTTAGGGCCATTTTGAGAGAATATTTATTATTAGGGAATGAGTATAATGAATTAAATTGTGGTGAAAGACAGATTTGGGAAATTATTAAAATACTTTTAATTGAAGATCTTTGTTAGACATACACGACTGTTCATTGTAAGTTTAATGTGAGAGTATTATTTAGTTTATATAGTTTGAACGTTAAAGTAAGTTATTTTCAGAAGCGATAGTTATGGCAAGTTTGCTTACGTAATTGTTTTTGAATCATTTGTTATGTAGCTCAATTGTTGTGAATTGATATCATGTTACTGAAACCTTCTGAATTTTTCTTATTGCTTTAAGTAAGTATTGTTGCATCATATATCCAATTTTGTGTGGAAAGTTCTACACCTCAGTTGGGCTATTTATAAATACTTATAGAAAATGTGATAGGAAGTTAAGTAAAAGGAAAAAAAGATAGAGATAGATATAGACTGGGTGATTGTAAATTTAGCCATAAAGAGTGTATAGTGGCAACTTTTAAAGTGTAATCATCACAGATTGTATTGTAACAACAGAGTAGAGAAGAATAATTTGTCTCGCTAATTGTGTTCTGAAGTAATTGAACCAATCTGTGTGGACCTTTGATGTAACAGAAAATTATTTCAAGGTCTAGATAGAACTTTGGTAACCCATGGGGTAGAGTTTAGTGAATTTATCACAGATTATATTGTGATAACAGAGTAGAGAAGAATAATTTGTCTTGTCAATTGTGTTCTAAAGTAACTGAACTAGCATGTGTGGACTGTTGATGAAAAAGATAACTATTTAAACCTCTCCATTTAACTGTGTAACAAACTTTTGTATATACATATGACTTCTTTTAGTATATTACTTTTAAAAAAAGTGGACTGTATGCTGTTTGTTTATTGTTGAAATTAATCACTTCCAAGTCACAGACACCTACTGTAAAAAATCCAGCCCATCCATATATAAAAACCTGACAGTCTTAAAAAGAGGAAAAAGATAAAAATGGAGACCAACCTAATTGTCTTACTAAAGGCTAAAGGAGAAAATCAGATATAAATGCCTTAAGTTTAAGAAGTTTAAATTGACAGATAGTTTGAAAGATTTAGTCAGGGATTTGTTTGAAAAGAAATTAAAAAGGGATTGTTAGAAACAGCTGCTTGCTAATGTCAAAATTGACATTAATAAGTATGTTAAAGGTAAGAAAAATTGTAAAGTGGAGGATCGCACCCATAAAGGATACTGATGGTAAGGTAATTGTTGGAGGCTATGAAAAGACTGATCTTTTAAGTGTTTTCTTCTCTCCTGTTTTACCACAAGAGGAAATATTTGAATTAATCTGAATCATGTAGATATTAACACCTTGGTGATAAGTAGAAAGCTTAAGAGATTAAAAATGAAACATCAGGACCAAAGAAGGTTTCCCGTGGTTTTAAAGGAGGTCAAAGGTCAGACATGTCAGCTTCTCTCTCTCATTTTTGTAGGTAATAGACAGTGATGAGGCTTGGAAAGCTGCTAAGTTACTCTTATTTTTAAAGAATTCCCTGGAAATTTTAGGCTATTTTGTCTTTCAGCTTTAATGGGAAAATTACCAGAAAGTACGATAAAACAAGCTTTACAAAAATCATTTAGTGAAATATGATATTGTAAATGACAGTCTACACGGGTTCATCAGAGGTTTCAAAACCTTTCCTTGCTAATCCGTTAACGTTTTTCAATGATGTAAATTGTTATCTTGATGATGGAAAGGTTGTGGACTTTGTGTTCTTTAATTTACAAAAAAAAAATTGATAACATACCACACGAAAGAAGAGCTGACAAAACATATTGATTGTGATTTGAGAAAGACTAGTTAATTGGATTGTAGGATGGTTGAATAGGAGGAAGCAAAAGATTGTTATTAATGAAGTTCAGCCAAATTGGACCCTTATTACTAGTTGAATTACCTCGGGGGGTCAGTGCTTGTGTCTTTACTTTCTTGTATTTATGTTACCAATATTGGTAAGAGACATAATTAGTAATATTTGCTGATGACAACACACTCTAGAGTATTTCTTTTTACTTTGAAGCTGTTAAGAAACTACAGAATGACCTAGATCACTTGGTAAATTTGAAAAATATTTGACCTTTAATTTTAGCAATTGCAAGGTAATACAATTGGTTTATTATAATTTGGATCGCACATTTAATATTAGTATGGCTGTTGAAGGGTTAGGCTTAGATAAAATTGGTTCCAAGCTGTTTTTGGTATAGTTGGAACTGGAATTTGTACCTCCGTAACATATCCAAAATTTACAAATATCTGCTTTGGGGAAAGCAATTTATGTGCAAATTATCTAATTAACCCTATTCCACATAGGGTCTTCAAGTTTTGGAACACGTGAATGTGGATTCCACAAATGTAAAGGTAATATCTAATCATAATGAACCTCAACATGCACATAGAACATAATAACTTCATTCTTGAGAACCCTTTGATGATGTCATCAGTATAGTGACTTGAACACGTTTTTCAAGTTTGGTTTACCTAGTTCAGTCAACCATAGTTTTCTTAGGTCAAAATGCTTGTTCACCATATTTTGCCACTTGGTAGCTTATACTACAAGTAACAACATTAAAATATGTATTTGACATAATGTTATTTTAAATATTTACTAATTGAATATTTATTTCATTCCCTACATCCAGCTAATTCCAGTTTTCTGATGTCTGGTAAGCTCTTGTTGTTCCTTTGATCCGTTTGGGCTCTGGGTCTCATCCGTAGATTCCTCCCAGTATTGGCTATAATGGTGTTCCTATTTTCTGGCATCGTCTAGGAGGAGATTTCCCACAGCATTTTTCTGCAGTTCCTAGCAATATTCATGTTTACGCTACACTTGAAAAACCTATTTTCTTGTGATTAACTTCTCCCATTCCTTGTAAGTAGTTGTGTAATTAATCCTTTTTGTTCTTCAAGGAAGATGGTATTCCCAAACTACTCTACTTGATCTGATAATCCTGTAATTTCTGGATGGTGCCATTAACTTTTATCTGTGACTTTAATGGCAATTAAAGTTCCATTATCAACTAGAGAGCTTCCATTAAAGATGTACACCTATTTTGTTCTAGCCTAATATGCATATCCTCATCCAGCATGGCATTTATGGATTGAACATGTGCCAATGGATTCATCATTTCTTATGAAACATCTAGATCAGATAATTAGAGTGGCCTTTCCACATCTTCTGCAAGTTTGGCTAAGGTCTCTTCTTTCCTTCATACTCTGTATGGGAAGTTTGCTTTCGATACTTCTTTCTAGTGTTTCACTTCAAACCTGTTCAATAAGGTAGCCATCAATTCTTGGTGGTGTTACAGCTCTCAGCTGGAAGGTTGTGTAATGTTGTTAAACATTAATGTACATTTAAATGAGCAGCAAAATGAATGGCTTGTTTTCTCTTTTCTATCCTTTCACTTTGGAAATTATTTTAAACTGAGCCTGATATATTTTCTATGGAACGTTTACATCATAGTCTGTTGGTTTCTTGATTGGGTGATATTATTGAACTTGTCTACAAAGTAATATATATAATTTGATGAGATAATGATATAGCTGTAGTAACCCAGGAAGGTTCTGTGGTAATAGATGGCATAGCAGTAGTGGTAACAGGTGTAGAACTAATGATTTCTTCTGTTTCGTATTCAAAGGTGTATGAGTATGGAATTAGTGGGCAGATGCAGAGAGAGGTGTGGCTGGATTGATCCTTACATTTGCCAGTTTATTTTCCAGATGTTCACTGTTTTCTATCTTGTTGATTTAGCTGCTGTAGGATTTTTGAACTTTATAGAACCTTTTTATACTACTTCACTTTTTCTTTTATAATCATTCTGCACATGTCCAATACGTTTTTCAGTCTTGTCTTTAATGAAATATATTCTTCATTAAATCTAATGTTTCCTTTTCTTTTTTTAACTACTCTTTTTTAAATTCCTATCTCTTACTTTTTGATATACTTTTAATTTTCAGTATCTCTCTCCTTGATCTTCATATAATGTTCTAACAATTTCATCATCTTTCTCTTATTTTCTATTTCTGATTATTCTTTTTTTCTACTCTTTCATGATTTCCAGCTGATTTTTAGTTTCACTTCAAGCACCTTGAAGTTTTGAGTCCAGATTATTGTTTTTTACCAAAATAGTCCCACTTATGACACTTTTTTTTATTACACTTTCTAACATTTGGTGGGTTCTTTTTGATTATGCAGTAAAAATTAGTTATGATAATGTTCTAAAGATTGTGTTTCTTGGCAGACCTAACTCACAAGTGAAACTTGTGTAATATTTTTTCGTATCATATTTTTGAGTACTCATCTGTTAGGTTGTGTTTATAGATATTTTTATTACACATTAAAAGAGGTAATTATCTCTAAAGAAATCAAAACTTTGGGTTCACTTGGAATGGTATATAAAGTTTTGGTTACTTATCTAAGAAAGGATACTGACTTATTGAAAAGGGTTCAGAGGAGGGCTATGAAATGATTCTGGGAATGGAAAGTTTATTACTTAAGGATACTGACTTATTGAAAAGGGTTCAGAGGAGGGCTATGAAATGATTCTGGGAATGGAAAGTTTATTACTTAAGGATAGCTTACAATCTCTTAACTTCTTTTCTCTTTAGAAAAGAAGGGTAAGATGTGATCTTATTGAGGTTTACTAGATTATCTAGGATAGTGTGCAAGGACAGTTATGAAGGACTAAATGGTCCTTGTTGTAATTAACCATGGCAGGTAACTGATACTTTCTTATGTGAATGTAGTACGTGTATTTAGCTGTAAAATTCCAATCTCCTCAAACACTTTTATTTCAGCGTGCAAAAAGTACAAGTACTGAGAACAGCTCAGATGGAAGTTTTAGCTCGGCTGAAGCTGAACAACCTAGGAGACAGACTCGAAGCTGTCAAATACAAGCAGGTACACAAAATATAACCAATTTTACAAAATACATTGATTCTAAAGATTAATTACCAACTTACTTTTTTTTATAAGTTTTAAGCTTTTCTCAAACAGTATTTAACTCTGTCTGGACCGAAGAGCACCTGTAATATTTTGAGAGTCCTCCTACAAATAACTTGCAAAATGTAAATAAAAATAATTCGTACAATATTTCAACAATTTTTAAATGAAAAATATTATAGAATGGATATTTTACATTTTTGTAATATTTATTGTAATTATGAATGAAAATTATATAAGTATTCAAACTTTTCTTTCTGTATAGCTACAACAGCTTGTAAACAATACATTTACCTTTTCTGCCAATCACAAAGAACGGGTTTATATCTGCTAAGACACTTATCGTCACTTGAAAATAAAATGATTATTGATTTATTTATTTCATAATTTGTTAATATATTCTTGGTTGAGATCAATTTATATCCAATAAATATAATTCATTTTCTATAAATAATAATTTTTTTTACTCATCTACATTTATTGTATATATAATGAGGTTAAAAATATTTGATAAATAAGGATTTAACTCAGTTGAATAGCTTGACATCACCTACCAAGTGCTCCTGCATTCACTAGTATCCTTGTGCTGCGGCCCACAAGCAACCAAAGATGTTATTTTGAAAGTCCTTTTTACAACCTCCATCACTAAATGATATGACACCTGCCATTCACGGGAGAAGTTTAGAAAGAATGAGAACAGTATAGTATTATCACATTTATTGTAAATAATCTTTTGTTGACGAGTTTCATTTATGACAACGTGGTAAGTATGACCTCCAGTGACTTCATTGTTATATGTACACACACTGCTTTGATTGGTTTCTTGATTGACACAGTGATCTGAAATGTGTCTGTGGTATTGTATACTTCTGTTACGTCTCCATTCGTTAGTTAGTTTTCCGTAAAAATTCTTTCAGAAGAAACTTTACCGATAGAAGTCCTTTCTTAAATAAAACTGGTTTATTCTTTCTGAATATAACTTTGCGCTACCCTTAATTTCAACAGTCTCGCTATAACAAACGCTATAATTCACAACGAACGTCTCACGTGCTCGACTCAACAGAACTCAGTTCAATTACACATTGCCTTGTTCCCGTCGCGTCTTGACCGTCTTATATATAAAATAATACCGAAGTCTAGTAACCTCCCGAGGATTCACGAAGCTTCGAGAATATGACGTGTTACTAGCGTCACGTGACCTCCGCTGTCATAACACTTGATTATAAATAAATTATTCAAATAATACAAATAAAG
>NW_013670041.1:40718-47941 GCF_000517525.1 Limulus polyphemus
TCACGTGACCTCCGCTGTCATAACACTTGATTATAAATAAATTATTCAAATAATACAAATAAAGTGTGAGGATAATTTATTGATTTCAAATAATAGATCTGTTAACTGACGCTTTTAAAAAAATAATTCAAAAACTTTAACCATTACCCTAGTTGTATCACCTTGGCTAACTTTGTTACATACTACATACGTGTCCTCTGCAGCATTCAAACCTGCAACGGGGAAACACATGCTAACAAACACAAAGCACTGCCTACTGTACTCACTAAATCAAATGACTTATCTGATGTTGTATCATAGGATAAAATTTACACAGTGTTTAAACAAATATAATTGGGCACAAAAATACTTCTCGTTCTGTGGTTTGTTTTTGAGATTTGTTAACTTTCAACTAAATGCTGTTCTTCTCTGGAGGAACTGTATGTAATCACTTTCCACAACACTACAAGTTACTTCTCATAGCACTTTATTCACTCAACACTGATCTAAATAGTTTATAACCTGTTCTATCTAATTATTTGCCCCCAGTGGCTTAGTGATAAGTCTGAAAGCCCATTGTGTAGCTTTGTTTGCTTAACAACAAACAAACAAACTATCAATTATTTATATTTTGCTTGTAACTATTTTCAAAGTAGAATTTCAATAATCATATTTTAGCCAACATTATGTGGGGTCATGAAAGGGGTGTGAGTGAGAGGCTGTACGAATCAAATCACATATTCTCAAAAGATGATAGTGTCTTATCAGATATAAACCCATGCTTTGGGATGACAGACAAATTTTAAAAATTAATGATTGCATTGTTCACAAACAAGATCACCCTGAACTATTTTTAAATGTAAGCTTGAAACATTGTTTTAAAATTTTTCTTTGTTAATTACACTCAATAATTATTACAATATATATACACACACAATCAAAAGGGGTACAAAGGTAAAATAATTGTGCAATAAATGATTTATTAAAAACAGGGACCAGCCCTAAAAAGACTACAATGTTCGGTGTTCTTACGCCACTGAAACATTTATATTTCTGGTGCTATTCCCTGTTTTTAATAACTTATTTATTGTGCAATTATTCTAATGTTGTACTTCTAATTGTGCCCTTTTAATTGATTTAGTTATCACAGAATGACAGAATATCAATTCTAAAATAGTTGTCGAAATAATTAGAATTGTTATTTTTATTTTGAAATTTGATATGCAGCTGTGCTCTCAACACCTGAAAGGTGCTTATAGATCTGGTTAGATATAAGCTGTAGTAGTTATATATGTTTATCAGCATGGTATCTGCATTCTGTGTTATAGGTGTACTTGATACTAGCAGAGGAGCAATCAGTCCCTCCAAGAAAACAAAGATGTGTGAAGTGTGCAAATCTGGAGGAAACCTGGTATGTTTACTTCATTTAATCATTTTATTTCCAAGAATCATTTACCTCCGTGAGGCTATCCTATTTTAAATCATCATCCTACTACAAGTTACAGTGACAAACCCCATTCGGTATACTCGTCCAGTCTCCTCCTAAATTCCTTCAAGACTGCACGTTAGTTTCTATTACACCTGAGAGCAAACTGTTCCACGAACTAACTGATTTGTTAGAAAAGTAACAACTGGGGTCGTGTCTGGGTTTTTCAGATCTTGAACTTGTGTACTGTAGTCTTGCCACCTCCAGTTGTTTTGAGAATGTCATCTGAATTTGTAGATTCTAAACCTCAAACAATCTCATTTAAGACTTCTTCCTTAATAATTATTAATTGTTACAACCATAAATAATGTATCTAGCCTCCAGTTGTTGTATGTATTATGACATAACAATTAAGCAAGAAATGTTCTATGTGCACATTTAATTTCAACAATAAGTAGATCTTGATGAATGAATGGGCTTAAGGGTTTAGTACTTAAATGTTACAATCTCACAATTGAAATGGCTAGACCAGGGCTTGGTCATTACAGCATTTATCTTGAAATCTGTGGGATGAGGGATCAAAACCCATTACTGAACATGCTTGCTCTTTCAATTTTGGGGTTGTTATAATGTGATGGTCAATTCCACTATTTGTTGGTAAAGGGTAACCCAAGAGTTAGTGGTGGGTGGTGTTGACTAGCTGCCTTCCCTCTAATCTTAATTTAAAATTAGGGATGGCTAGCATAGATAGCCCTTGAGTAAATTTGTGCAAAATTTGACAAACAGATTAGACTTGGACTCAAAGTAGTACCTCTATAGAAGGTGCAATAACATGAAATCTTAACAAAGCAAATTGCATATCAGAGTTATTGATTCTTGCAAACATATAAGTGTCTCTGCAAATACATTTTTAAGAATCTATTTTGAAAAACATTTTCCCTTTAGAAAGTAACAAATAATGGTGGTGGAAATTTATGTTTGGTCAATGCTACGTCTTAAAAGATTGTATGAACAACTTCATTTTACTTGTGAGAAAATACAATACAAAAAGATAAATATTAGCTCTCAAAGTATGTAGAAGTATTGACTTTTTGTGTGTGTGTGTGAAATCATATACCTGGCAAATAAATTTATTTAAATATATATATTACATTGTTGAAAATTAACTGAAATAAGAAACATACTAACTTTTGGTGGGTAATAAGTTTTTGGAAGTAAAGTAAGTTTTTGATTGTACATCTTAACTTTTACGGACCAAAACTGAACTCTTCATCTAAGCTGGACAACTATATTTCTTAAATACTTCTGATTGGAAACCTCTTATTAACTTAAAAAAAGATCATATCTGTTGCCAAAGGTAATGTTTCATTACAGTCTTTAGGCCGAAAGAACCTTTCATGGTGCACCCTGAATTGTCCCCTGTTGGAACAATGCTAAAATCTGGGGTTTGATTCCCCATGGTGGACACAGCAGATAGCCCAATGTGGCTTTGCTCTAAAACAAGCATCCTGAATAATAACTTCAATATGAAGTATTTAATTTTTGTGTGTGTTTTTCTTGAATTGAAAATCACTAAGCCATCTAGATTTAAAACTAAAAACCTGCAGTGCTGTTCCATTTGTTTTCTCTTTGCAGTCCAATTTATTGATCTGTAAAAGGTGTTACTCAGTATATCATCAACAATGTCTGAGGCCAAACAAAAGGACCAAAGCCACAGGAAGGACAGGTATGTCTGTTTAACAGAGCATCCTCAAAAATGAGCTTTAGCACTAAATTATTGTAAGGCAGCAAGTAAAATGATTAGCATTATTCTTTTAAATCTTTAAATTAATATAGGATTAAATGTTTAGCTCTAAACTCTATTGATATGGAAGAGTCAAAGTTTGCATGTCATGACCTTTTCACAGAGTTATATTGAAACTTTTATTAAACTATATTTTTATTAATGTACATTAATAAACTTGACATCAAAACATAGTTTGTTATTCAAATTTTTGTATTATCTATATTATAAGTTTTCTATTTCAAAAGAAAATATGTAAATAAATTCTTAATCTGCACCTCTGAGTCACATGACATGGTGCCACTCTGATTGTTTTCCTTCTTAGAGCTTCAGATTGTTAAACCAATCAGAAATACATACTATAGATACTGATCAGTTAGAACATAAAATTTCAATTTCCTATCTTTTTGCTTTACTGAGATATCACTGTATGTGTTTAACACGCGTGATACACCCATCCCATATCCTTTGTCTTTTAAGAAATGTATATAATTCTAATTGACATTGCTGTTGTACATGTTTATAACCAATAGAAAGAGCATTTTTTAAACTGCATAAATCAGATGATTATTTTGTTTTAGTAGTTAAAGCCAGTAGTTCTTGGGAAGAGCTTGATGTGCATAGTCTAAAGATGTTATTTTGAGCAATAATGGAATTTTTTAACCTATATATAGGTTAATTAGAAAGTTAGATACATTATAGTAGTGTTGGGATAGTCTATTCTAGTGCCTAGAATATATATTGAGTTCTTAAATGCATATCTGGAAGGTACGTGAATTATTTTTGGGTAACAAATGTAGTGGGAAAAATAGGCTTACTAAAACCTTGAACTTGAGTGAAAATGATTTAAAGTTAAAGTGTACATTTCTTGTTGTTTTTATGTTTTTTTGTTGTGTTTATATATATATATATATGTGTGTGTGTATTATTTATTGTTATATATTTTTATATTCCTTGTATACAACATACTTACAATGTTTACTAAAAGCTTACCAACTTGTGTAGAGTTACACCTAATACATTCAGATTTATATAGTATGTATAATTCCACGGTTACGTGCTGGTTAAAAGATCAGTCAAACTGTCTGAGCTCGTTTCCTTTGGGTTAAATATTTCTTAGAATCAGAAACAGTTACATTGTTGTATGTAGTTTAAAAGTAAGTATAATTTGAATTATTTGAGAATTACGAGGACTGAATTATTTTTGTGTTTTGTTAGTTATTATAGATCACATGATTAGGTGAAGAAGAAGAAGTAGTAGTTACATCATCCAGTTTGTTGATTAGTTTCTTTTATGATGCTAAAGCAACACTTCAGAAGCTGTATAAACAATATTCATACTTATCCTGGTGCTGATGTAAATTCGGATCATAACCTGCTTGTGGCAAAAATCAAGCTTAAACTAAAACTCTTAAAGAAAAAGAAAATTCCAGAACAGCTGGACCTGAACAGACTTAAATATGAAAATATTAGGAAGACGGACAGAGTATACAAGTGACTTGTATGATGACCCTAATTGTGGAGAACACAGAATGACAGAGGGAGACACTGATCCAACCATTATGAAGGTGGAAGTGTTATATGCACTAAAAATGATGAAAACAGGAAAAGCACAAGGTATTGATGAAATAACAGAACATCTGAAGGCCCTGGATGAATCGGAGATAAAGATTGTAACAAATTTATGTGACAAAATGTACAGATCTGGTCACATACCTAGTGATTTAAGCCACTCTCTATTTATAAAGTTGCCAAAAGGTAATGGAATGCAGTCCATACAAAATCATAAGTTTGATGAGTCATCTCGTAAAAGTAATGCTGAAAATCAAGATATAGAGAAACATGACCATTTTACAGGCAGAGATAAGAGACACTCAGTTGGGATTTAGGCCAGGTATAGGCACAAGAGAAGGAATATTGAATCTAAAATCGATCTTTGACAAATACCTGGAAGTGAGCAAGAACATGTATATGCTTCATCGACTATGGAAAGGTTTTTGACAGAGTGTACCATCAAAGGATAATAGATGTATTAACCACGTGTGACATAGACAGTAGAGATGTGAGATTTATCCAGAACCGGTACTGGGAGCAAAAAGCAAGTATTCGTCTAGAAGTTCAGTCAGATACCTTCACTATTAAACGTGGTGTAAGACAAGGTTGCAAAGCTATTTGTCAAAGATATTCAACCTTTACACAGAACAGATATTTAGAGAGATAGATGAGCTCCCAGGAATAAGAATTGGAGGTATGCTAATGATACAGTGCTACTGGCAGAACCAGATGAAGCATCGCAAAGAATAATGGACTTATTGAGTAGTTTAGAGTACGGGTTGAGCCTTAATATTAAGAAGACAAAAACCATGGTTGTGAGGAGAGATGTAAAAGAAAAAAGCTAGAGCCAACATCAAAATGGATGGTCACACAGTAGAACAAGTGGACTAGTTTGTCTACTTGGGGCAACTAATAACTGAAGATGGTAAATGTGAGGCAGAAGTCAAGAGATGGATAGAAATTGCAAGACAAATTTCATCTGTATGAAAGATATATTAACAACAAGAAACATTCGGCTAGAGACAAGAACGAAACTTATAAAATTTTATATACTATCAATTTTCCTGTATGCTGCAGAGACTTGGACACTAATTAAAGAACTCTAGAACAAAATAGAAGCGTTGGAAGTGTGGAGTCTTAGAAGAATGAGAGTGTAAAGTAAATGAGGAAATAGTGGAAATGGCCAAAACAAAGCAAACATTAAAAGCAGATATCCAAATAAGAAAGTGTCAGTATTTTGGACACATTATCAGAACAAATAAGATTTAAAGATCCTTGATAGAGGGCAAGGTGGAAGGCTACAGAAAGAGAGGTTGACCACGGTGAAAACAGGTCACAGATATCACGGAGTGGTTGCAGTCCAGCTAAAGTGATTTTTTATGAGGAAGGCACATGTTAGATGAGCATGGCAAGCATTGACTGCTAATCTCCTAGCAGGAGAAGCTACAACCAGATTATGATCATTGTTGTATGTCATAAAGCTGACAGCTAATATTTTAGAGCCAGTCAATTAGCCTGGAGTGATAAATTAACAAGCTAATTTTTAATGCATCAGATACAAGTTTAAGTTGTTGAACTAACCAATATTGTTTGTATGTTGTATATAGTTTTTTTTGTGTAAGTAATTAATGAAGTTAAGTTTGTAAAATATGACTCAATCTTAAGGTAACAAGAACAAATGTTTAGAAACTTTTAGAGAAACCAGAACTTAACTCTTTCTCACTGTTATCTTCCATTTGAGGCCTTTTATAAAAAGTAAATAATTATTTAGAAATTTTCACTTTGAATATAACTCAGTTGAATGAGACAGTAAGTTTTGTATATATAAATACTTCATTTATTGGCAGGAAAATGGATTTGTAATAACTGCTTAAGGCAGTCTCAGAAGTTGATTGTAGATAGAAACAGTATTGACACTGATACCTTTAGCGCTGAAGCAGCATCAGATGGGGAAAATAATACTTTAAGTGTTGATATAACACCTCGAGAAGCACGTGCCTTGAGACGAAAACAGAATTTTACAAATGGGGCTGAGGTATGAATTATTATAATCCTTGTTTTTAGTTGAATCTAGAAATATTTGTGAATGTGCAGATTTAGTTTTCTAAAGATAATTTTAAATATTCTTTACACTTATCTCAATACGAATGTAGCTTTATAATTTTCAGGTTTCTTCATTGCCTTCTATAGCTATATTTGTGAGTGCAATCATGATCTTCATTACAATAGCTATATCTGTGAGTGCAATCAGGTTTCTTCAATTGCTTACAATAGCTATATTTTTGAGTGTGATCAGGTTTCTTCATTGCTTACAATAGCTATATCTGTGAGTGCAATCAGGTTTCTTCATTGCTTACAATAGCTATATTTTTGAGTGTGATCAGGTTTCTTCATTGCTTACAATAGCTATATTTGTGAGAACGATCAGGTTTCTTCATTGCTTACAATAGCTATATTTTTGAGTGTGATCAGGTTTCGTCA
>NW_013670041.1:48524-51344 GCF_000517525.1 Limulus polyphemus
CAACAATACTACCATGGATTGATTTTTATTTCATCAGACAAAAAACTCATGATTTACATAAAAATTAGTTGTCTTAAAATTTTTGCTTATCTTAGAAGTTAAGTTTTTTTTCTATTATCCATATGCCTTGGCTAGTTGCAGATCACTTTTGGTTGACATCTACATGTCCAAAGTTTCCAAAATCATGTTGTTTCTGTTAGTCACTGGAGCATGGAAGCCTATTTATGTCCAAAAATGTATTTCTAAAACTTCAAAAATTGAAATATTATCTAGTTTGTATATTACTTAGCCTATACCAATATTAGTTATAAACTCTAGTTGTTGGGAGCTGTAGTCCTTAGCCTATACCAATATTGGTTATAAACTCTAGTTGTTGGGAGCTGTAGTCCTTAGCCTATACCAATATTAGTTATAAACTCTAGTTGTTGGGAGCTGTAGTCCTTAGCCTATACGAATATTGGTTATAAACTCTAGTTGTTGGGAGCTATAGTCCTTAGCCTATACCAATATTAGTTATAAACTCTAGTTGTTGGGAGCTGTAGTTTGTTATATATTGTTGCAAGATGTGAGAAACTTGTGGTGTACATATATATCTAGGCACAGCTTCCTTTAGTTTAATATGTAAATTTTTGACAGTTTTGGTAACAGTTATAGCTATAACAACCTTTCCTAACTTTGAGTATCTTGTTATCTCCAGAAGCTATTGGAATATGTATAATTTGGGGGTGGGGGTGTTCTACATTGGAATGGGCCCTAGGTCATTTTTTACAGTCTACGATGGGAAACTCAGAAAGTCTTATTTAGGCCAGATTTGTAACTCCTACAAACACATGTTTTACCCATTTGTTATGTAATTGTTAATTGGCTGTAGAAAAATTATGTAATTTATGACTAAGCTGCTTTATGTATGCTTTCTCTCAGCATCTGCCACCAGCATTTCATGGTTTCAAGATGCCAAGACCATTTGTAGAATGTGCACTCTTACACATTGATCTAAGACTGTGTAAAAAACAAGAAAACAGCTTACAAGTCCTTGAAACAAGAACAAGAAGAACACAAGCCAAGTACAATTTCACCATCAGATCATGTTAAAACATTATCTGCAAACCCTGTGACAGCCAGCTTGTCCAAGTGAAAGACCAAAGAGCTGTTGTACAAATCAGCCAAGAGAGCCTTTAAAGCCCATCATAATCAGTTGCTCAAGAAGGGGCAGTAAGTAGCCTAAGTAAAGACTGTTCACCCTAAGTAACAACAATAACGGCAAGTTCATTGTTTATGGGGGAAAATAGTTAGAAACTAGAGGGGCACTCAGTATAGTGTATACCTCTGTCATGCAGCATTGATCGTACTCAGCCCTTAAAAGATATGAAAATCTGTCTATATGTCTGTCGTTATCAATGGACATTGACCATTTTTGGCAGAACAATGAGAAATAATATTCTACATGTGTCCATTATGTTTCATCAAAATCCAATCATTTTTGACTGAGTTATAGAGCAAAAATAGTGTGAAAAATCACTCCCCATGTTAACAGATAGGGATTTCTAGGATTTTCGTGACCTTTGCCATAACCTTGACCTTCCAAAAACTAATCACTTTTAAGTAGGGTCATAATCCAAATGTGTATCAACTTTCATCCAAATCCATTCAGCCTTTTTTGCAAAATCCTGCTTACAAACACACACATAGGGGTGGAAACATGACCTCCTTTCCGTTCACCTTCAGAGGAGGAGGTAATTAAACACATTTTGTGAAATTGAACATTAACAACTTGTAACATACTCAACAGTTGGTTGTGAAAGATATCAGTGTAATATTTTTATGGTAGATCAGAATTGGTAGGCAAATTCTTGTACAGTACACGTTTACCATTTTTTAATGTACTTGTTCGTCATTTGTTCCATTATTAACCACTTAGAAGTTGCTTAGAGTACACCACTTTAAATTAAAAACACAAAAAACAATTTCCATGAAATTAAACATTCTCCCTCTCACATTCATCCCTTATGGATTTTCCATTTTTTGGGAATTTGACTACTCTCATATATGTATTATACATTCTTCTTCTTGAAAAAAATGTCTTAAGGGACTGAATAAGGAATATAGTGTTAAAAATATAACAGGCCTAATACTAATGTTTTATGACAAGTATAATTAATTATAATCATGTCTCACCAGCGTAGAAAAAGTATTCACACTATAACAGTAGGTAATACCATTAAGTTGTTTACACAATCAAGACTTATGTTGAATTACAACTAGCTCCAGCTGAATAGGAAACACTGGGAAGGGACAAAAATGTGAGATTGGCTCTCATTACATGCTGCATAAACACTGCCTGGTACAATAAGCTGCAAGTTGTTTGATGTGTTGATTTCTTGGCACACACTTGTGTTTCATCAGCTCCTTCCGGTTACAGTAGAATAGTCTTGGGAAGTTTATATGGAATGGTGTTAATCATATTTTTAGGTTGTTACTGGTTTTGTACTACATTGGATGATGTGTTGATTGCTTGGCACACACTTGTGTTTCATCAGCTCCTTCCAGTTATAGTAGAATAGTCTTGGGAAAGTTTATATGGAATGGTGTTAATCATATTTTTAGGTTGTTACTGGTTTTGTACTACATTGGATATATGAATCCTTTTCATGTACAACAGTTTAGGATTAAGAAAGTTGATGTGTTGATTGCTTGGCACACACTTGTGTTTCATCAGCTCTTTCCGGTTACAGTAGAATAGTCTTGGGAAAGTTTATATGGAATGGTGTTAATCATATTTTTAGGTTGTTACTGGTTTTGTACTACATTGGATATATGAAT
>NW_013670041.1:51354-64390 GCF_000517525.1 Limulus polyphemus
CTGGTTATAGTAGAATAGTCTTGGGGTCTTGGGAAAGTTTATATGGAATGGTGTTAATCACTGCCTAGTACAATAAGCTGCAAGTTGTTTGATGTGTTGATTGCTTGGCACACACTTGTGTTTCATCAGCTCTTTCTGGTTACAGTAGAATAGTCTTTGGAAAGTTTATATGGAATGGTGTTAATCATATTTTTAGGTTGTTACTGGTTTTGTACTACATTGGATATATGAATCCTTTTCATGTACAACAGTTTAGGATTAAGAAAGCTACTTACTCCTAAGTTATTGTACCTAAAGACGTCTATCTTATTTAACAAAGGGTAGGTCGAAAATGGCTTTAAAAAAAAACAAGCTGAAAACAAGAAAATTAATCTCATTTGAGAATAATCGATTAATGAACCCAGTGGTTAATTGATTACCAAATTTCACTAATAATCCAGTTCTAATCACAGATAGTCAGCATGGATTTAGAAAAGGGAATGTCATATTTTAAGAATTTGCAAGCTTTCATTGAAAATATTTCATTTTATGTTGTCACAGGTAGTGCATTTTGACTTTCAGAAGTCTCTTAATTTGTTGGGATAAGAGATGAACTAGTTAAATTGATTGAGAGTTGGTTGGATAGCAGAAGGCAATTATAAATGGGACAAAACCACATCGGATTAGTTTTACACTTAGTGTACCTTAGGTTCTGTGCTAGGTATCTTATTATTTCTAATTTTCATTAATGACTCTGATAAAGGATAACCAGTATAGTGGTTAAGTTATCAGTTGATAGTTGTTACGCATTATAATTTCAAATAGCCCAAAACTGAGTTAAATTGTAATTTAGAATTAGCAGTTCAATAAATGCCGATATATATCCAATTTATGATATATGCTAACAAGATTGATGCACACAGTTTATTTTTCTTTAATACAAATATATTTTAATATATAAACAATAATACAATTTACAATAACAGTTATTACAAATAGTTATTAGAAACAATGATATATATACAAAAGTTTCACAAACTTACAAGCAATATAAAGTCTTCTTTCTAGTCTGGAACTTCCTTGCTATCTTATTGAGAGTTGACGATGAGCGAGTTCATTTCGAGTTGACGTAGGTACAATTCACTTAACGAGGAGCTAGATAGCCCTGTAGTTCTCTCTGTTCACAAGCCGATTACAGGTCAAGTTTCCACGATGACGTTAGGTAATGTTTTTGTAAAAGTACTAATTTCCGATGTGAATCCACTGAAGTTAAATGGTTTGTAATGTTCAAAATTTATAAAGGTTTTTGGTCAAATATCTGAAGCTTCCCAATTAATAAGCATTAATCACAGTTATAGCTTACGAATTTTATAGCACACCAATTACAACAACCCAATAATAGATACTCTATTTTTTAGGCACATCTCATTGGTTATATTTATAGGCATGTGGAGGCTTTCACGAATTTTCAGCTTTACATAACAATACTGATGCTAACACAGCATTTACGCACACACGTGTTTTGTTGATTTTTATGCTCGAGAATCTTCTACAACTTTAGAGAATAGGCAGGAGTTTCGCAATACATATTTATCAGTATCAGTTATTATACATAAAATATAAAGTTAATTTAGATGAACATCAATATTAAAAGAAATACATAATAATAAACCTGTCACATAGTAAACTGATGGTTATCACAACTAGAAATTTTCTTATAGCCTTGCTGGGCAAGCTGAAGATGAAGTTGACAAGTCTTGCAAACAATGTACATTGATTAGTAATGAGGCAAACTGGATTTTAATTTGTGCAAATAGAAATATTGATTACAGGGTAAAGAAAGTCATCAGTTCTCTTTCTACAGTGCAGATTAAATTTTACTTAAAGTATTATGTTTGTTTCACTCATTTTAGTAGAGAAACAATGTAAGATGTTGGATGGGGCCCAGAAAAGGCCTATCTGGATGATACATGTTTGGAAGGTTAATCATATGGGGACAGATTGAAATCTTGTGACAAAATTTTGCTAGAAGTTTAAAATCTGTAAATTATCCTGATGTTTTCATGCAGTAAGACCAGAGTACACAACTTTAAGATGTAGACTATCTGGATGATACATGTTTGGAAGGTTAATCATATCGGGACAGATTGAAATCTTGTGACAAAATTTTGCTGGAATTTTAGAATCTGTAAATTATCCTGATGTTTTCATGCAGTAAGACCAGAGTACACAACTTTAAGATGTAGAAAAGAAATTGTACTAAGGGAGTAGTTGGCCTGTTGAATAGTTTGCATTCAGGTGTGGTAGAACCTGAAACATTAAGAGTTTAAGAGGAGAGAAGATGAATATTTGAAGATCAAGGTTAGATATGAGAAGATAAAATGTCTTTATGTAGTATAGAGCAAGGGTTTGGATAAAACAAGACACCCTAGATAGTCTAAATGGTTGCACTTTATTCTTTGAAAATGAAATGAAAGTAGGTTTTAACACAATGCCAAGTAATGTTAATGAGGTAAGGTGTGACTTCTGAGCACCATGGTACTGTATTTTGGAACTTGAGTTGCCTGATGCTTGCACATTTTACTGAGCCTTCTGGAATAAAAGTGTGTCTTGCAATGCCCATGGTGAAATTTTACATATTCCCTTTAAGATATAATCATTTTAACCAATGTGGTACTTATATTTGTTCTATTTGTAAAAGTAAGTACTGTTCTCAGAATGTTTGCTATCACTTTAAAATTAGTTGCTTATACAAGACATTGAGTACATTATGTGAACACTTTGTAATATGCAAGTAAGCAAGTTACATGACAACTACAGCTGGTACAAAGTTGCTATGGAGCTGCATGCATCAGAACTACATTTTGACATTGTTTAACATTTTGGAAAGGTATGTAACAGCCTTTCCTGGTACAAAATATTTATACATTCAGATCATATATAAAGATGTATTTCAATTGAGGATTTATAATTTCTAAGATGTATATATCCCTTGTACTTAATGACATTGGGAAAGAACATGGATCAACATGGGGTACCAGGATCATCCAGAAAAACACCTGTAACAAGTTGTAATCCAACTGTGATAAAAAAAATGTGGGATCTTGTAACACGTTAGAATTCAGGAACAAAAAAGTCAGTAGAAAAAGCCATCAACATGCCCCAGGCAACAGTATGCTACATAATCAAGATGGATCTCCATTTGGAAAACTGACACAAGTCACGTGTACACAAGCTGCTTCCACTACATATCCATTCAACCACCATATACCTTAAGTAGCTAGAGAATGAAATGGATATTCATGTTTTTCCCATACAAAGACATCACAGTCAAGTTGCTGGATGCAGTGCCTGTGGATTTCTGTCTGATCAGACTGTTTAAACAGGCACTTAAAAAGTGTCATTCTCCAACACTATATGGATTATTGAAAATATGGTGTGTATTGGGTGTAATAATTGTATGGTAGAACTTTTTCCATTGGAAACAACGCTACAGGGATATTGTCAAGATGCATTGTCATCAGATAGAAGTGGTGACATGGACTCTTAAACATGTGGTGAGGCTCCAGAATTGTTTTAATATAGCATACTTAACTTGCTCTTCAGCAGTTAATTAAAGTTCCTACAAATATTTTATATTTGTGTTTACAAAGTTTGGCATGTTTTTCGTTTAAACACGCAGCTTTGGATTTTCAGTGTCAAAACAACTTTTTTTGTAAAAATGTGTTTCAGGAGTCTGATGTTGAATCTGAAGACAATCGTCCAGGTAGGAAACACTTTAAGAAGAGAAGAGTTCATCAAAAAGCACCACAAGGGGAAAAATACTGTGATAGTGAGAGCAATAATGAAATCAGTAGACTACCAGCCACACAATCAACTCGCTTACGAAGTAAATCTCAAGGTTGATGATTAAAATAGCATATTTTTTTATAAGAACAAATGGTTCCATTGTTAATTAACTAAATTATTGTTATTATTATTATTATTCCATTGTTATCAAACTAAAATATTTCAGAAATTTCATGATTTTCTGTACATTTTGGTTATTGTTTCAAACTGGATTACATAAGAAAGTTTGAATAAATTAAAAATTTCATGTCTAAATATAATGAAAAAAACCCATCATAAAATGCTAAAACTATAAAAGTATTTTTATTGTAATGTGTTGGTATCCCTACCACTGTACCCTGAATGGTAAATTAGATTCTGACTAAATGTAATATATGAAAAAAATTAAAATCACCTACATAGAAAGTGTACTAGTGAAGAAGTACACAAAATTAATTTAAAGTGATAAGGACCCTTCAAAAGCACTTTTCCATATGAGCAAAATAATGTACAATCAAGCCCATTACACTTACTATAAAAATATTATTTTTTAGTGTGACAGTATGAACTTAAAAAGTATAGTTGTTCTTATCTGGTTCCATCATGTTCAGTTGAAACAGTTGTTTTTATCATCTGGTTTCATTATGTTTAGTTAAGCCCAGTTGTTTTTATCATTTGGGTCCATCATGTTTAGTTAAAATAGTTGTTTTTATCATCTGGTTCCATCATGTTTAGTTAAGCCCAGTTGTTTTTATCATTTGGGTCCATCATGTTTAGTTAAAACAGTTGTTTTTATCATCTGGTTCCATCATGTTTAGTTAAGCCCAGTTGTTTTTATCATCTGGTTTCATTATGTTTAGTTAAGCCCAGTTGTTTTTATCATCTGGTTTCATCATGTTTAGTTAAAACAGTTGTTTTTATCATCTGGTTCCATCATGTTTAGTTAAGCCCAGTTGTTTTTATCATCTGGTTCCATCATGTTCAGTTGAAACATTTGTTTTTATCATCTGGTTTCATTATGTTTAGTTAAGCCCAGTTGTTTTTATCATTTGGGTCCATCATGTTTAGTTAAAATAGTTGTTTTTATCATCTGGTTCCATCATGTTTAGTTAAGCCCAGTTGTTTTTATCATTTGGTTCCATCATGTTTAGTTAAAACAAAATAATTTCCTTTCCTAAGGATAAAGTTAGGAAAAAAAGAATATTTCCAATTTGTACTGATGCTTGATTAGTAATGTATGTCTTTAGCTTAGGTTAAGCTCTTATGAAAGAAAAACCAGTAACTTTCCATTTATGGTTTATTTTATTTCAGTTGCGTTATAACTTTTGATTGTATTTTAGCACTGGGCAGATCAACAACAAGACGACAAGGCTGTACCAGTGAGAATGGAAGTGAGAGATCTGGTTTATTTTTTAAAAAAAGATCAAATAAGGACGTCTTCACATCATTATCTTCGATCTACAAACTGCCACGAGGAGGTATAAGAAATAAACAGCAGTGTCAGCTTATTCTTGAGAATGAAATAAAAATTGAAAATGATGATGATGATGATGATGAACCTTTTTGCCCTCTTCGAGGATGCAATTCAAAAGGTAGAGTAAATGACATAGAAGTTTTGCATATATGATGATGAGTGTATGTGACTATGTTGGAACAAATTGGTCAGTTATTGTCAGTTGGTTGACTGGTTGGTCAACAACTTATAATTTTTTTCTAACAAATTAAAAGATATTCCATCTGTTATCATTTCCTCATGTATCACATTGCTGGAAGGCTAGAGTGCAGTATTGCCCTGACCAAAATCAAAATGATACAGTTGTAGAAGCTTGGTTTAATTTTATTTTTGATACTACATAAATTTAACATTAAGCAGAAGGTGCAATATTTTTCAAAAATACATAATTATTATTATGTGTCACTCTGTGTTCCCTCTAATCTACATGGCTGCACAACAACCAATCAAGTGGCACTCACTTCATTATTCTAGCCACACACATCCTCAGTAATGGTGAGGAGTCTCAATATGTAGACGGCCTTAATGCTCCTTGCAGTCAATAGGCTTAAAGCCCAAATAACCAACTAGTAGCATTGCAAAGCGGCCTAATGATCCAGTAGGGTCAATGGTCTGAAAATCTCCCCTCCCCCTCCAAAAAGAAAATAAAATAAAATGAAAGCACACATCCGCACATTGCCTTGATACTGGTGCACATGAAAAAATTCATTCTGCACATGGATTGAAAAAAAGTTAGAGGGACCATTGGTGTCACCACTTAAAAGCTGGAGCTCAAAATAAAATTGAAATAATATAGTGTAGGAGCTAGGTTTTGATTTTATTTGATGTATCTTAAAAATTAGTGTTAAGTTATTATACACACACATAGTACCTTACTCATGTGACAATGGTTTTGTGTTTCATCAGTGGGAGATTATTCTTCAGTATATCCTTGACCATTAGGCAGTGGATGCCACATGGATCATTAGATGTTTCAAATAGAACTTTGTTTTGAAAAAATGTTTGTTTTTCTTTAGAAAGAATGAACGGAGAGTGAAATGTGATGTTAATGTTTTAATTCTTCCTCGTCAGGTGTTATCCTTTTATTAATGAGAATATAAAATTTGAAACTTTACAAACTTCTGAGGTTGAATTGTTTCCAGATTATCAATCATTAATTAAGTGATGTATAAAAGCAAAAGGAATTTAATGTAATAGGTAATAATTAAGATGCAATATGTAATATTCCTTGCTAGTTTAATTGGAGTTTCCAAAGCCATTCGGAAAGTATTATGTTTATAAGTATATCTGCATTTAAGGTCACTTGAGCGGCCAGTTTCCGACTCATTATACGATAGCTGAATGTCCCATGTACCACAACACAACACCTGAAGAATGTGAGGTCAGTAATTTGGAGGGAAGGAGTAAATTAAGTGTATGTTATCTAAATCTACATATGTTTTTAAATCTAATTTTGCATGAATTTGAGTTATCTGGCTTAGAAATCAGTATTTTCTACTCTTTTTTTTTGTGGAATTGAGGTAATTATCTTTAGAGGTTTTGAATAAACATCCCATAATAAAATAATTATTTACAATACACCTGTTTAAAAGAGAAAAAAAAATAAAGAACGTCATAACAACTGCTGTTATAATAAGAAATCTAGAAACCTAAAGCTGAAGAGTTGTAGATCAGATTAGTTAATATAATTTCTCGTCTCTCACGTGAGAGTGGAAAAATATGGACATCTGTGGATAAACTAAACTCAAACTTGATGTAAAGCATACAGTATGTCATAGAAACTTTATTTTTCTGTAATAAATGTGTTAAAAATTTAGTTTTTTAGAACCTTATATGCAATTATCATTGAAGTAATATGTTTGAAATTTTAGGAGAGGTATAAACAGAGCTCTCGCCGAAGATCAGAGAGAATGAAGACAGCGGAAGAAAATGCTACTAATAAATTTGGTTCAAGAAAGATGGTTAGTAAAGGAGCTTTATAGTTTAAAGTAGTGATGTAAAATTCAGTTAAGTTATTCTGTGGATTTTCTGGCTGTAAGATGAAACTTAGTTGATTACATTGCATTTAAAAAATAGAAATGAATAGGTAAATTTTAAATGTTAATGAAAGACAAGCAGCATTGAGCTTGTACTGTATAAAGATAGCTTTTCAAATAGACATTTGTCTATCATAGTTCTTTCCTGGTTGGGGAGTTCTGACGCTGAAGGAATTTTAAATACCATTTTTTATAAACATTTTTAAAATGAAATTTTTAAGCAACTAGAATGTGATAGAATCGAGTAGAATTTTTATAACTTTTATTAGGCCTATTGAGCATCTTTTCTTGGTTAAGTTAGCATTTGACACCCTTTGCATTGATATTTAAATTATCTGTGTGTTGAAATAGCTAAAAGGAATATGTAAAATCAAATTAAGATACTGTCAGGTCATCACTGTAATTGAGATGGCCGTAATTTCAATTTTTAAATCCGGATTATGGCATTACAGATTTTATTACGATTTGCATTTTTGGTTTAACAAAATTGGTAAATTTGTTATGGGTGTGAAATGAAATTATACCATCAAAGTGGTGGTCATTTAAACATTTGTTCTTAAGCAGTCATAACTCTGATGGGCCAATTAGAAAGTATATTAAATAACTAGCCCATTCAGAAGCTGGGACAACCATATTCATTATTTTGAAACAAAAGCCACCTAGTTAAGAATGTGTATCCAAAACATAAAGGAAAGAGTTCTATATCAGGATGTCATTCTCATAATAAAGAAATAGGCAAAGGAAACAACAAAAAGTCACAGGCTTTTACTTAAGTAAAACCCATAGAATACAGTAAATGTGTGAATAAGACATTATCAGCCGCAAGAATTACAACGTAAGAAGAACTTGTGTCTTGATATGAAAAACTTCTTCCAACAAATCGGGACAATCCTGACTCAAAGTATAACAAAAATCAGAAACACGAAGAAGAAGAAGAAAAATATAAAGGAACAAATGAAAATGGCAAAAACTCATCAACCACAACAGTTACAAATGGCATCCCAATATACAGAATTCTTGCCAAACAGTGATGTTACTGAAGTCTATGTCTGAACATACTGCTGAATGGCTATGCATTAGATCATCCAGATTAAGTGAAAACCATGCATTTTGTACTCTTGGTGGAGAAGTGACTGCAAAAATTAAATCATTTCTATATTTCTGCTTATATATTGACTTGTTTTACATGAGTTAGGACCAACATCAGAATCTCTGCTGTATGTGATTTCTGAGTGTATGAGATAAAATGTCTGTAATATTATATTATCTCACATAAGCTTTGGGCCAGATCTAACTTAGTGGTTAACATCCCAAGACTGTGAATACATTACCACAAGAACAAGTTCCACACTTTGGTGGCATCGGTGTGTGATAAGAGTGATGGCCGAATCTCACTTGGTGCTTTCGGTGTGCTATGGAAGTGATGGCCGAATCTCACTTGGTGCTTTCGGTGTGCTATGGAGGTGATGGCCGAATCTCACTTGATGCTATCGATGTACTATGGGAGTGATGGCCAAATCTCACTTGGTGTTATCAGTGTGCTATGAGAGTGATGGCCGAATCTCACTTGGTGCTATCAGTGTGCTATGGGAGTGATGGCCGAATCTCACTTGGTGCTATCGATGTGCTATGGGAGTGATGGACGAATCTCACTTGGTGCGATCGATGTGCTATGGTAGTGATGGATGAATCTCACTTGGTGCTATCGATATGCTATGGTAGTGATGGCCAAATCTCACATGCTGCTCTCAGTGTGCTATGAGAGTGATGGCTGAATCTCACATGCTGCTCTCAGTGTGCTATGGGAGTGATGGCCGAATCTCACATGCTGCTCTCAGTGTGCTATGAGAGTGATGGCTGAATCTCACTATTTCATCAGACAGTTTTCATATAGCTTTTATTGAAATTCTGAAATAAACATAAGACTTTTTATATATGTCTGCAATAAAATGATATAGATGGTACTGAAAATTTCAACCATGTACTAAATAATTAGACAGTATGATTCCCGTTACATGCATTCATCAGTGACTGTTGGAATGTTTGGTTGCTATTCCGTAAGAAGCAATTCCACCTGGTTGCTTAGATTGGCTTCATTTTATTTACAGACAGGAATTGTTATTACACTCAACTCAGGTCTCTTAACCCTAATAGTATCAGGTTTTTTCATGTGTTCTTCTCCTCATAATATTATAAACCTGTTGTTTTAAACTATTATTTTAATACAGATAAAATACTCCTTCATCTACACATTTTTAATTATAATTATTCTAGAGATAAAATACTCCTTCATATATATAAATTTTTAATTATAATTATTTTAATAGATAAAATACTCCTTCATATATATACATTTTTAATTATAATTATTTTAATAGATAAAATACTCCTTCATATATATACATTTTTAATTATAATTATTTTAATAGATAAAATACTCCTTCATATATATATATTTTTAGTGATAATATCACTTTATTTCAATTGAATAGTTTGAAATTGAAATTATACTTACCAAACCTAATTATGTTAGCATTTTATGCTTCTTATTCTAATAAGCTATTATGTAAGCATTACTTTCTAAACCCATAACAAGATTTTAATACAATATTTTACAAATATTTTGGGTTTACTTTTTTTTTCATTTTCCAAATTTTAAATGTTATCTAACAAAATGTGTAATTTCTCTACAGGAATAAATTTTTTTTTAAATGATTCTTAATCGCATCAGTTAATGAAAGCCACACAGTCTGAATGACTATTGCTTTTACATCATTTCAACTATCCAATTTGGCACATTTTGTGTTCCTTGGAATTGTAACACAAAAGAGAATTATCCACAGGAAGGATAAATGTATGCTCCAACTATGATACTAAGTTTTCAGTGGAATTTTCACTGGATTGTACTATAATCTCAGTTTTAAGAACTGACAATATTGTTGGCTATTGCTTTACTATGGCATCGATAATATTTCTATTCCTAATATTCTCTGTTCTAAGCAGATGTTACTTTTGTTTTGTTTTTTTTGGAATTAAGAAACTACCAATTCTGCTCTGTTCTGTGTAATGATACACTTCAGTCTTCATAAAAATGTCTTCTGTACAGTGTCTCATCATTAGTACATCATGACTTTCTATCCTTGAGTTTTCCAGACAGCTTTTACTATTTTGTTTTGTCATTGAGATGGATTCTTTATTACTGATGTCCACATTCTGTACGATAGCCTTACTTGACTGGGTAATAGTAGTTCAGGCTGCAGTTCATTGTTCATTTATTATGTACAGGTTCTTTGATACTTTTTGTTTTGATTAATGAACATAGTTGTTCATGCAGAATTCACACATTAAATCCATTAAAATGGTGATAGATAAGGGAGTGGTTTCTGATAAAATCTTAGTCTCACCTATAAAAACTCAATCTTAAAAAAAAAAACGTTAATTGAGCTCGGAATAAACTGTGATAAAAGTAAAGCACCTCAAGTAATTTTAAAGTTAAGACTTATTTTTAAACATAAAACATGAGACCTTAGTAAGTTACACCATTAAATAATGCTGAGGATAGTACAGCTTCTTCTACAAGCTAAATTTGATGATATCATGAATTTGGGCTTTAGTTCTTATCCCAATGAGATATTAACTTGAAATTAATCTCTTTTGGTTGATTTTATAAAGCTGAATTGTAAGAAAATAGAAACCCACAAAATATCAAAGTAGTGACTAGAAACTGTTTTGTTATAAAATGTAAACACTGTAGTACTTCCAGATATACTGTTTTTCTGATCAGATAAGAATGATAACTGCCAATAACTTAAGAAATGTCTGGAAATTTACCACGGAGTTAAATTCTATGATTGTGATTGAGTTTGAAGAATGAAAAGTGCTGGACACAATGTAAAACAGTGTGAATCATTCAACGAGTCAAAATGTGACAAGCAAACAAGATAGTTGCATATATTGGATGTTTTAAGAGAGAGAAAGAGATCTCAAAACTAAATTTCATTGTTAAGGGAAAGTTTTTCCAGACTTAGACAGCACGGCATGATGCACCATATTTTATAGTAGTAGTATTTGCAGTGTATTTTCCTATGCCACTCTTGATCATTCCAATAAAAAAACATGGTAGATGTAACCTCAAGGCATCACCTAACCTGCCAATGAAAAAATTCACTGTCCATCTTTTACTCTACAGCAATCTTTCCCATGAGAAAATTCATGTGACAATAAAGAGGGAATAACCCAGAAGAGTAGATAACTATAGCAAAAGGAACTTAGTCACATTCCTTGACCAATATTCTATTGTTAAAACTACACGTGCTGAACATGAAGTGTTTACTAACCTAAAAGAGGTAATGTAGTAAATATGCTTTGCATACTTTAATATCAAGTTCTTTATTTTTGTAGTAAGCTTTTGGTTAGTTCAGTTTTAACCATCTTCAGGTAAGACATATTTATCCAAGGTTAATGTTAATTTTATGTTATTATAGGGGCCTAATTTTGACCAAAAGAACAGATATAATCAATTCATGGAGCAGAGGAAGAAACTCCACCTTCCAAATTTTAATACAAAAGAAAAAACACAGGTTGATGGAAGAGAACAGTAAGTAATGAATTGGAACAGCCTTTTATATGTAGTCACTGCAGGAAAAGACATTTAACTAGCACCATCGTATACTTTATTTACTGCTGAACAGCCTTTTTATACATTTTGCTATACAGTGTGACATAATTCCTTTGATTTTTTTTTCAACTGTTTTCCAATTCTTATGAATGACAATAAAGTTAACTCAAAAAAATTATGATACAAAAAAATAATCAGCATCAGATATAAATAAATAAAATGTTTTTAAAACCCTTACCCTAAATATGTAATTTGTAACTGGCATAAATAAAATTTATAAGAATTGGAGTTTACTTATTTAATCTAATTCACTCTATAACGGTGGTTGTTCATGATATTTGATGATACAAGTAGTGTCTAGACTACTACTATGTCTGTCATATCCCAACACCTGATGAACCCTGGTATTGGACAAAAGTCCTCGTTGGCACTGGATATGACAGATGTAGTGTAGTTGGCTGAACATATTTTTATTCATAAGTTCTTAAGAATAATATTCATTTGGCATAGCTGCTGAAAGTTGATAATATCTACAGAATTCAAACACGACATACGTAATTGTCAGGTTTTTAGAAGTTCTTAAGTATAGTTATATTATTAGCAGGATACATGTTTCAGTTCTTAATTGTTCTCGTGTTCCATACAGAGGAATTGAAGAAAAGTCACGTGAACTTAACATGATTGGACTTACACCAGTGTTTGATTTTGATATGTTTAAGGAAGCTCAAGCCAAAGCTGCAGAAGAAGTGGTAAGAATTTGTATTTATATAAGCTCGTTTTTGGGCATTGGAAATTGCATATCGTTTGAAGTCTATTTTAAATGTGCAACATTTTTTAAATCTATATCTTACACAAAATGTTTCTAAAATGTGTAATTTTAATAATATAATGGTTTCTGTTTTTCTGAACAAACAACAACAGGGAAGGAGACCGAGAAATTGTCCGTTCTGTATACGGCAATATACACTGGTCAAATTCACACACCTCAGCCATTAATGGATTAACGTCAATGGTATTAAGCACAGTAAAGTATAGAAAAACTGATATGTTTGATAACTTTTT